>NW_006799948.1:1002112-1047480 GCF_000485575.1 Poecilia formosa | reverse complement strand
TTAATTTGGGCAGTCCTGTTTTCTCCACTCTAAGGGGAATCAGTCATGCCCTCTCTTTTTCTGGTTAACCACATCCCCTGCAATTGGCACGTCTGCTTTTAACAAGTGCTGAAAGAATAACTCCCTTTCCACCACTGACAACCAATGAAGACAAGCACAAGCAAATCAAACTCAAACGAATGAAGTGCCTTTTCTTTTTCCCAAAGCCGACTGCTGTAATTGTTGGTTTTCATTCCCAATTAGCCACGGCAAAGCTCCTTCGCCTGCTTCACCTTCTCTGATCCTGTCGAGTATGTGGAGCCTGAAGGCTTGCTTTCAGTCCCGCTGTCAACTTCAGGAAGTCAACAGAAACACTATAAATTGTTAATGGATTAGATGGATCTGTTCGGGTGTCGAAGGAAGAGTGACGGCTAGCAATTATACGAAGGCAGCATTGCAAACTGTGAGCCGTCTTGCTGCATTTACTTAATAGCACGAGTTGTACATCAAATATATTTTGACGCTTTGATGCCACATCTGGTTTTGTAGTATTTGTATAAATGCAATATGCATTGTGGTTTTCAACTAGAGTGGCTTAATCCACCAACTTCTACAGAAAGAGTTGCACATCAACAACAGCAGCTTGTTCAATTATGGATTAAGCTCAAAGTGCTTTGGAAAGCCTGCTGCAAAAAACAAAAGCAAGTTGAAAACCTTGCTACACAAGCATCCTAGTGTGCATGTTTGATTCATTATGTGCATACACTCCCAAATGTTTGGCTATTTGCGTCGGATAACGAACGAGATTGACATATGTAGCATATCAGCTGTTCCAAGGCTGCTGGCCAGTTGGTCTCCGAGCTCAACATTTGCTCAATCAATGACAGTCCGGTTCGTTTTTTTGGCAGTTGTTAAGCGCCAACATACACTGATTCATTCAAGGATTTAATATGATAATTGACCAGTGAGAAAACAGGCGAGATATCTTTCCAAATGTTATTATTAAGGCAGATTATAGTAATGACATGGCCTGGTAAAGCCGTGTCTCTATTGTGCTATTTTTGGAAAACATGAGTTGAAAGGCAGAAGTAGATTTGCTGATGTGCCTTGTATCTCCGTCGTTTTTTCTCATTTTTCTTTTTTTATGGCTGAATCACAAACACTGACCTTACCTCAGGCTGGTGAGGTCTGCATTACTTTAGATGTTGTTCTGGGTTATTTAATGACATCCTAGAGGAGTCATTGATGTTCTCTTGGAGTTATTTTGGCAGGTCACCCACTCCTGAACAGGTCCACCACTGTTACATGTTTTCTTCACTTGTGGCTACTAACTCTATCTGTGGTTCAGAGATGCCGTAGCCTTAGAAATGGCTTTATAACCCTTTGAAGATTGATAGATATCAATAGCTTTACTTCTCATTTGTTCTCAAAATTCCTTATGCAGGAAATTTGAGTTCGGGGTGCAAGGGGGTCTTGGAGATCTTTGCAGTGGCTAAGGAAATTGGTCCAAAAATGTGGCTAATCACAACAGTTATATCCATTATTATTAATTTAACATAGAGACATGTTGTATTGGATGTATTTTCCTCTTAATGTGTGAAATCATCATTGAAACACCGCTTTGTGCGTCCGTATTTGATGCCTTGAAACACTGAAGGGTGACAAAAGCAAAAAAAAAAAAAAAAGAAGAGGGCAAACATTTTTTTCACAGCACTTTAGCTGATGACAGTTTCATAGAGGCTTTTTGTCCTCCAAGAATTTTATGAGCTCACTGAAAGCCACTCAGCTGGCCTTCATCCTGCCTATCTCTAGTGATCCTTAAAGCGCCCGGAACCGCATGAGAGAGGAAAGCAGAAGATTAGAAAACCACCAACAAAAGTGGAAAATACAGCAGGAACCTCTGCCTTCAAGACCAGAGCAGAACAAGCAGATATACAGAAAACAAAGCCCCAATAAAATCTATTCACTAGACGCCATTTATGTCCCTATTGTCAGTGGGAGCAATGGGTAAATGTGGTCCGAATGGGGTTGGCAGGGGAGGAAGCCTATCAGGGTGGAAACAGGGTTGTAACAAAGCCATATGGTTGAGTGGAGAGGAATACTTTCTTCTCACTGCCAGTTTCTTTGAAGTCAGGAAAAGGCTAAAAAAGAAAGGATAGCCTCTAGCCCTACTTCTTTCCTATTCTTGTTCTGCTATTTTACCATTTCTCCTTTGATATGTTTTATTAAAGATATTCTTTTCCTCTACTTGGGACCTCTCCAAAGGTATAGCTCCCGTTGCCGTACCGTGTATCTTTCTCTTGCTGCTCACTCTTTTGTGTTTATTTCTTCCTGACCCTCATCGTCTCCTTCACAGGGTCAGGTAAATGTCACTGCATTGTGTGCTGGATGACATGGATGACAAGGACGGTGCGTGACAATGAGTTGGCCTCCGGAAAGAAAAGAAAGGGAGGGCACGGAGACATATCGGTTTTCTGTCGGTTTACCTGTTTCTTTAAGAAAACTCGATTATAAGTGGAACTTCTTACATGCTGCATTTGAATTATTATAATTGGAAAAATGCCCCCTCCCCCCAAAAAATAATTATCTTGTCTAATTCTGAAAATATTTTATTGAATTATCAAATAAAATGTTTGTAAAACTCCAGCGCATATGTGAAAACGGTTATAGCTTTACGGTATGTTTTTAATCGATTCCTTCTTTTTAAATTGCTGATCGTGGTTAAAAAGTAACGCTAAAGTAAACCATAGAAGATTGGACTACCCCCCCCTCCCAAAAAAAAAAAAAAAAAAAAAAAAAAAAAAAAAAGAACTTCTTTCATCTTGCCCCATAACACTTGCACACTGCTGGAAAACCAGTAATCACACCACAACAATGTGGTACCAAATGCTCCAAATAGTGGGTTGCACTGCGATTCGCTACTTGTTGGACCCAGTAGGATTCTATCTATCTCCCCTTCAGTTCTAATAACTGAAGGGGATTCATTGAGGCTGGAAAGCAGTAAATTTCAGCTTCGGCTACACCTCGGGGGGACGTGTCCCAGCATCTCACAGATATTTTGTCTAGCCTCAAATAGACTAATTCTAATAGTTTCATGAATTACGGTTTCGGAACCCCTCCCTCAGTCGACACCTTTGAAGAAATTAGGGTCATTGAGTTTTTTTTTTTTCCTTTTTTTTTGTGGTTGTGCTGTGACATGTTTTGAGGATCTCAGCAACAGAGAAGAATGAGTGGATTGCGGAGAACAGTCGACCAAAGGCTCTCCTGCCTCTTAGACGTGCATCTAAAAGCCACTGATATAACAATAAAAAGCAATTGGAATATATCCTTTGCCTTATTTTGAAAATGACTGCGTAAGTGTGAGTATGCAAGTTAAGCTGTTTCATCCAAAGCAAAACACACACTTAGATAAGCACGTTTGTTTGCATGACTGCACATGCACGCATTCTGACAAGCAGCAAAAATACGTACTAATTATGAGAATGTTTCTTGATTCTGCTCGGAGGTGAAATCATTCCTGCGGTCCCGACCGGAATGCCGACATTTGATACCCGTTTTGTAGAAAATGTGAACTCACAATGAGGCACAAATAAGGGTCATTAATCTGTTGTTGTGGACCATGTTTCAGCAGCTACACACTCCAATCAGCTTCTACATCTAGGTGGTCTGTTGCATCTTTTCCAAAGTTAAGATGGGACTAAACCAACATTTGCACTGTAAATGTTTCAGTATAGTTCTCCAGCTTAATCAGTTCAGTTTATTTATATAGTAATTCACAAGAAAAGTTATATCAAGGTACTGTACATACATGTAAATATCAGTTCAATGGCATCATATTTAAATGAGAAATATGTTCAGTTTTGGTGTCTTGATTAATTTTCAATAAAAGAAATGTTGGATGCTGTCTAAATGAACAAAATATGACAGTAACAATGACAAAGGTAGGTTTTGAAATTCAATAAAGCAGGTGAAATGCGTGGTATGTCACTTTTACATGCCTTCCTCGGGAATAGTTTTCTTTGAAAATGTTTCCTCAATTCCCAGTAAGTTTTGCAGGCTGGTGCAAGACTAAGCATAGACTACGTGGTTCACAATGTGTAAATTAAAAAGTGGCAAACATTTTGAAACTTCACTGTAATACAGTACAACGTGAGACACCTTGGCTTACGCACGTCCAAAGGTATGCCAGTGTGTGATATAAGCCCAAAGCGGCTGTCATCGCTTTCGTAATAACAGGCCATTTCCACGTTATCAGCCCTGCAGCGCTCCACCGTCTCCTAACTCAGAAGCACGTATGGATGGGTGGCTGCTCGAGTCAGTGTGTTACACATGGATGTGTGTGTGTGTGGCAAATGATGATCAGCGCAGGTGCAAACCAGCGCGGCCCTGGAGCAAAACCGCAACAACTAACCACATCGCTCCGCTCTCGTCTTATAAAGCCTGTCTCAGAGGGCTTGATTCATGTTAGCGTGTTGTCAGAATACAGTGTGTAGGGAATGTGGCAGCTTAACCAATCAATTATTGTTTTGTATTATACTTAAAGCTACTTCCGTCACCATTAAAGTATGTTAAACCATTAATCCTAAACAGCCTCTCTCTCTCTCTCTTTCTCTGCAATTTAAAAATTATAAAAGGAATAAAAGAAAAAAAGTGACAGTAAGTACCAAATTATTCACTTTCCTTTAATTAAGCTTAATACCTAAATAGAAAAATCTTAGACCTTGATCCCACAACTAAAGCATTTATAATGTCTCCTCAATAAAACATTTGTCACATTGAGACATTTAAAAGCAGAATTCACTGCTTTTTGGACTTTTCTAGCCAAGAAGCACCTTTAAACCAATGCAAACAGATCTGCAACTTTCATTTGTACATGGAGGCTGATGACAGGTTTCTGAGTGGGAAAGTCGGAAGATTCTCACCAACTCTGACCTTTAATCCAATATGGCTCCCAACCAGCTCAAAATGCAGCGTGAGCTTTTAGCAATTAACTGCTTAACTGCATTCCTTGATGTGTGTTTTCACTAAAGAGTGCCACCCGTGTTAGTAAATGTTTCCCTTTGATGAATGAATGCATAAAATGCGTTGAAACAACCAATGGCATCACTGGCGCAGTCCTGACTAGCGAGAGACGTGTGTCCACGTGTCGTCCTTTTAGCATTTGCATAAATGAATAACTAACAAAAGGACCACTGTGACTCTGGAAAACATTTTACATAATGCAGAATTTGTCCTCCAACCTTCCGTAACAACTGGAAGCCCTGGACTGCGACTCTCTCCTTAAATATGAGCGTAAAGGCTTGGCGGTGGTTGTGTTTGAGGGCAACTGGGAGTATGTCAGATATGAGCGGCAGCTGTCCGCCCGGGATCAGCAGCAAATCTCTAAGCACTGAAACGTGGAGCTGAACCAACTCATTCCTAACATCTTTCTCATGACTGAGCTTAGAAAGTATTCTGCCTGAGCCTCTGGGTGTCTCAGCTGTACGCAAGTGTCGACCATAAACACACATTCAGAATCAGATGTACTGCTGAGAACCAAGATCACTGAAACACCAAAATGAGCAAAATGGGCTGCAAACGAATATCAGTAAGAGCTTAAATCACAAACTTACTGTAGCTGCTTAAATCAGGAGCTATGATAATCCCACAAGATAGAAGAGCAAAGAGGAAATACATATCTTCTGAAATCAATTGACAACACATTGGATTACGTAAGAGAGTACCTAGAAAGTTTAAAAAGGAAAGTACTAATACCAACCACCAGCCTTTTGACGGTACTTTAGCTATGTTTCCATCCATTTGAACAAACTTTTAAAAGGTTGCAAAAAAGGAAAAATTAGGTATGTTTCAATCTTAGAGCGAATCAACCAGGTTATGCGCAATTTCATCAGAGGTTGGCGTTTATTACATGTGACTGTAGTAAACAGGACGTAGAACCACACGTCTAAGAGGTTTTTAGGAAAGTGTTTCTATCAGACAAGTTACAGTTGTTCTGTCACATCAACTAGCATTGGCAATGTTACATGATGTAGAAAAAGTAATGCAACTCTAATGCATCAGTCACGTGATGTAAATGTTTGCTATGTCAGAACTTAAGCAAATGCGATTTCATCTCCACTTAAGAGCATGAACTCTTTTGAAAAAAAAGAAGAAAAAAAAAAGAAAGTTATTTTGAATCTTGATGTTTCCAACTTTGTCTGATCTACTTCAAAATGCGCACAAAAAAGTTTCATATGTCATAATTTAGGTAATTGTACAGTCTTTCCTGAGAACTTTGCATTATGGCTTCTGTTTATTTTGTTTCCGATTCCTGTTTGGAACATTTGACTCTGGAGTCTAAGCAATCTTCTACTGGTCGATGGATACTGATCACTGAAATCACAAAGCCACATTTCCTTACAGTATGATCAAGAAAATGACTTTAAAAGGTAAAAACAGGAACAAAACAGAACGTAAACATTATCGGTATGTCTCACATGGCTCCAATTCTTGCTCCCGAAAGTGGGGTACAAAGCAATCCAAACCATAAAGAGGTTTCTCATTCACACTGAGAAGTCTTGAATTAAGTGTTTTTCATGCGTCCATTCTAACCAGTGTGACTATTAGCACATACCAACATCCACTATACAACTATAAAGTGCTATAGAGTCCTCTGTAGGGGCTCAGAATATGGTCAATCAGCAGTAGAAGGCAAACACACTCTCATGCACACTTGTTGCCACATCAAGCAGCGGTATTCCTGCATACAGTGGCTGATCGCAGAAGGGGGGGGGGGCGTGTAATGCAAATGAGGCTCAGGCTCCTGGATGTGAGAACTGGGCTCCTTTGTTTTCCGTGAAGCTCTGGGTGTGGTCTAGAAGATTTGAGTGTGAATTCTCTACCTGTCTTGGCTTCGACACCTCTCTCTGGCACACACGACACAGCCTGCGTTTCCTCATACAAGAGACTCAAGGATGTAAATGATTGCTGCTATGCGCAAATGATTTTTGGGCTAACTATTAAACCAGTTTGCTGGTTTAATGGTTCTGATTTAAATGACTCACCCATTAAGAAAACAAACCATGACCAATAGTCAGAAGATGTGGAAACATAAAAAAAAAACATGTTGGAAATGAATAAAGCCATGTCTGCAACAATTTAGCAAATAAAAATCTGAAAAGGGAGTGTGTGGATTTGTATTCAGCCGCCCCCTGAGTTAATTCGTTATGGAAGCATCTTGTTGCAGTTACAGCCCGTATCTCCATCAGGAGAATGAGATTTATATCTATTCTTTTTACAAATTAGCTCACCTGTTCTCTATTCGAATAGTGCATTTTCTTTCCGTTTCCTCTGCTTTGCTTTCAGCCAAACTGTGACTGAGACCTTTTGAAATGTTGGATCGCCGCTTCAAACACATTGATAACTTCCTCCATGACATGTTGCTTGGTCTCCACAATGCTGCTTGTCTACCAATATTCTCTTTAAAAAAGAAAAAAGAACCTAAGAACAGAACCTCACAGAACAGCTGAAATTATACTGAGGTCAAACTAAACCCCAATCAAGTGTCTTCTGAAACTAATTAGCTTTATAGGGTTATAAAATTATAGGTTACCGAATACAAATGACAGTAATTCGTGTTTGTTAGTCGCATGAAAACCCACTAGAGATACATTGAAATTTTGTGGTTGTGATGTGACAAACTGTAAATAGGTTCAAGAAATATAAAGTAGGGATGTGTTCAATCTTCCCCGTTGTGCAAGGCACAGGCAGTTCAGATGACACTGCAGAAAGATTAAGTACTCAGAGAAGACCTCTATTTGAAGATATGGAGCTGCAGCAATGATAAACTCTGCTTTACATGTCAAATGATCATAACCTGAGGTCAAGAAGCCGGGATGCGCAGCGCAATACTGGGTCTGACAAAACGCAGACGAAGAGACAAAACATGATGGATACATGCACTTTAAAGGCAACACATAAATATCATTGGACTCAGTTTTAGTCTACCTTGAAAACAGAATCCTAATTGTGCCAGGACTTAGAGCAGAGGCTTTGGCGAATAGTCAGTGATTTAATAAAAAGAGAAAGTCTCTCGCCTGTTATTCAGATGTTGCCAGCAACATGAACGGATCCTGTGCATCAAATTAAAGCAAAGAAAAATTCTGTTCAAAAAACACCAACTCCTCACCGTCATCCAAGCTGTAATTTGATAAAGGCGCAGCCAAAGGTAGTCGGCAGCAAGTACCTTATTTTCAAACATCACATGAGACAAAGACAGAGGCGTGCTTTGTGGTTTCTTGTTCTACATTGTCAAAGGGGCGTCAGGAATGCTACTGCAAATCTAATACACAGTTCTGATGGGGTTTTTCCAAGAGCAAGGCTGACGCTAGGGCTGTTTCGGTTAAAAGAGTCGATAAACTTACGGTAAAGAACTGGCTGGGTTTCCCAAAGAGCTACAAACATCTCTTCAGTAGGTTTTTGCTTGTTCTTGTTTCTTTTTTTAGTCTGAAGTTATACAGTGGGGATTCAGTTTATCTCCACATCAGCCTGTGATTGTGCATGCTCTTTGCAACACCTCTCATCCGAATGATCAAATAGCAATTTAAACGGCAGCCATACGTCCAGCCTCTTACAGGATTTATAAGCACCACCTGGGAACTTTAAATGAAATGCGTTTATAGTAAATGGAGCTACACAAAGTCAGTCAAAAAAAGTTTTCTGTTGCTTTTATGCCAAGAATAGGAGAATAGGTGACATGCTTTTGATGGGATCATTTTCTTACCCAAAGTCCCTATGCCTGAGAACCGATCTAGTCAGTTATAAAGAGGAATAGAAATACTAAAAACTTGCTCTTATACAGCAAAAAGAAACAATTTGATTTGTTTATACAAAATAAATCCCAACAAGAAAATCTCTGAAAATCTTTGGCTGTTTTTTTTTTTTTTTTGAGGCAAAGCCATTTGCTTTGTTAAAAAACAAACAAACAAACAAAAAACTCCTGAAGGATGAAGCACCTTATAATAGTAATCAGAGACAGTTTGGAAGGGCAAGGCGATTTCTGTGCCCCAAATAAAAGGTGAAAGCGATCTTTGTGTGAAACTTGCCCTTAACACTCCAGGGGAAAAGGTCGCCGGCTGTAAGGCCCACAGCTCGCAGCTTTGTGATCTGGATCTAGAGGCGCATGAAGACAGGTACCAGTGTGTTGTGTAAGTGCAAATGCGTCTGAGCGGTCTGCTGGGTGGTGTTGAGTACGCGAGCTAGTCACCCTATCCAAAATGTAACAAGAGGACGTCTTGGTTCAAGGGAGAATCTTGACATGTCATCAAAAGGCCTAGCCAAACTCGGTATACCTCGGAGCTCCCTCTGTCTTCATCTCTCCCTCACTCGCTCTCTGTCAAAAGACATGACCCGGGGCTGCTGGAGGAAACACACAAAGCTTCAATCCGCACGTCTTAGTCTGCTCCTTTGAAATGCTTAAAGGCCTAAGCCACTCCGCCTGTAGGAGCCAAGTGTGACCCAGGGTGTGGAGTAAGCTGCGTTGCCTTCTAACCACTGCGATACTCTTACTCTGAGTGTAAAGTTCTACTGCTGGACTAATTGGTCCATTGGCCAGAGTCAATTCTCGGATCTACTCGCACATGCGGAGTCTTGGTGTGTGCAAGTGCGCGCATGTATCGCTGCACTTCAACTTGTAAAGTTGGAGGCATGGTCAAAGGTTGTCGGGGGGTGGGGGGCCTGAAAGGCGATACCCGGGCTGACAGCAGCGGAGCAAGGCTTACGTCGGGGTTCAAATCCTTCTGTGACAGCCAGCACACAGGCCGGTGATGTGCCCCTGAGCAAGAGCGGTGGGCAGTTTGAGTTCTGTGTAATGCATGTTTTATGTCAAAATGGCACTGAATCAATGTTAAAAGCTAGTTAAAAGCCTAAAGATCGTGTTTGGACCTGGCATCAGCATGCATCCCAGCTTATGAAGATAAAAGTGGACATGCTTAGTTGAAGGCTGGTCATTTCACTTCATTTCACCAAGCAGGAATTATTATCCGATGGGGGGGGGGAACATTTCTCTCTCTATGAGTTATTCTGATTTGATCAAGGGTCCCACTCCAGACTCCATAAACTTTAGATCAGAAACATAGGCATTGGAAATAGGGTTTAATGTTTAATTCTAAAAAGATTAGCAAAAATTCAGTCAAACTTACAGTGAGTTTTGGGAATGTAAATAAACTTGCACTCACTTCACTAACTACCTGCCTTATCAAAAAAGTCAAAAGTTAATTTTTAGGTCAAAAAGAGTGTTGACATCTATTCTCATGCAAATACACCAGCCATTTCATTAACATGCTAAAATGCTAACATTTTTAAGACGCATTAGGCATGTTAAAAAGAATACCGTGCATATGCATGTTATCCTTCCATTCACACTCAAGTCTGACTGCAGTCCAATTTTCTCAATAATATGGACGAAAATGCAAAAAAAAAAAAATAAATAAATAAAAATAAATAAATAAATAAATGAAAAAGAATCAGAATAAAACATTTAGCAGTTTTAGTAACTTTAAAAACTTTTTAAAAAGTTTTTTTTTTTTTTTTGATGCTGAAATTCCCAGCCTGACAGTGCTGGCTACATAAAGAGTGCCAACAGTTACGGAGCTTACATTAACAAGTTCACACACACACACACCCTCACACACACACAAGCTATTAACTGTCAAGATCACACTTGTCACCAGGCGGAAAGGACTAAAACTGAGGCGTCTCAAAGCACAATCTGGCACCAGGTCCAGCTGTGGACTCCAATATCAACTCTTAAGGGATCAGTGTTGAAGCAACAATTAAGGATTTGCTTTCACGCGTACACAATTACGGTGTGGTACGGATGAAGGAAATGTTCTCACAACACAAAGGATTTCCAGTAAAGTTCCATGATGCTGGAACTAAGTGATAATTTCCTGGTTTTTCTTATATCAGAAGTGATGTTGGTCAGTCCTGTAATTTCCCTCTGGATTGAATTTTGGAGTCATGTTGTAGTTTAAGCTCTGGATTAAGCAATGGAACTGATATTGGCCCATTTGTGCCAGTGAATTCAATCCATTTAAGCCGTTTGACATTTCATCCAAACACCTGTATTATCAGTGCTAATGCCAAGTCGTACTAACAGGGACGATGGCGTTAAAACTCAACTAACCGAGTCACAAGCAGCATGTGTTAGGCAGTAGACTGCAGGCTTTTCTTCTCACTCCAAACAGAAAAGGTGTATGCTATTTCCAGATCTACAAACTAAAACTCGCAGCATCAAGAAGCCAAAGTTGTATGTTTTAAGACGAATAACGCCAACTGCTTTGAAAACTTCAAGCAATTCTGGGATATACTTAAATTCTGGACATTAAGCAATAGCATCTTCCTTCTGAGGCAGAAGTAGACCTCAATTTCGGTTCCTTGATTTTCTTTTAGAAGCACTCCAAAGCTCACAAGGAGAAACTCGCCCCTAATTACATCTTGACTGCTCTAATCGTTTACTTTAGCAGGATCCGAAACGTGTGCATCGTTGCCACTTAACATTCCAGCGGCTGGTCACTGCACTTCGTGACGCATGTAATGTCACACTCGTGAGCCGTTGGCGGGCGGCAAAGCTCCTCTTGACCCCCCGCTGAGAGGGACAATAACGAGTACTGTGCTGTCTGAGTGGGAGAATGACAGAGGAGGAGACAGAAAGAGAGGTGTGTCTGGTTACAATCACAGACGACCTCCCCCCAACCCACCAACCTCACCCCAAAACCTTCTGGAGTTGTTTAAATCAGAGTCCTGCAGCATGCTGAGGTTAAAACACTCATCGTGGGAATCAAAAATATGTATATCAAGTTTTGAACTAATGCATACAAATCAAGTAAAGACGACTATTCAAGATTATTGGCTAAAGTTATGCTTTTAGAAACTCTTGACCTCAGCTAAACTAAATATTTGCAGACAGTGATTAAAAAAATCAGTCTGAAAGTGTATTTATGTTCCTAATTGGGGAAAAAATATCAACTAAATCCAACTTTATGTTCTCAAATTTTGATTTTAAAATCAATTGAAGTTATCATTCCACTTGGGGAACAAAGAAGCTCAAATATTCAGATAACAAGAAAACTATACCATAAAGTGAAGCTCAGAAAAACAAAGCCCGTCACGTGTTTTCCCCATCTTTAACTCCGTCTAGCCCGAGCCGCAGGTGGAGGTGTTTGCAGACAAACAAGCCGACTCTGAAATCCCGGCAGCAAACACGGCAGATGAAGGGAAGACGGTGCACTCTGCAGCTCGCTTTGCAGCCAGAACAAGAAGCGGACATCCGGGCTCCAAACAAAACACTGATATTGAAAAAGGAGCTCGCGGATTAAGGGTGAAACGGTGGCGGAAAAATGGCTCAGGCAACAACAAAAAAAAAAAGAAAAAAAGAAAAAAGTGGCCAGATTTTCACATTTCAGCACAGAAGTCATGAGGCACAGTCTTGTCTTTATATTGAACACAAAAAAGATGCCACATACCGCTCAGTACATCCACGGTATTTCTCAAAGCCCCAGGAGGAAATATCCTTAGATCCTTAAACACCTCAGGACTCTCAGGCCTGTAATCAAGCATTCAAACAACTTTGGAGGGGAGCAGTGACCACTACCGATCCTCTAGTTATAACACTTCCAACTCCAATCTACAACCAGGAGACTCCAAAGCCCCTAAAGCAAAACATAAACTCTTCCCACTGACAGACATAAGTAGTAAATGTCCATAAAGCACTATTAATGAGTGAATTTATCTTATTGAACAAGCAATCAGAGATAAGCGACAAAGAACAGAAAAAATCTGACTTGCTTTTTCTTTCAAATAGCAAAACTTAAGAGGAAAAAAAGGGGGAGAATTTGCACATTTTTTAAGCCGAGATAGAATGAGCTATTGTGTCTCTTTCCTGTTTCGTTTACCTCTCCAGACGGTGTCTTTTCAGCTTTAATGGGATCAGCTGCTGTGAGAAACCGAGGCAACATGTGACACAGCTTTTAGGTGTGTGACTGTCTATTAAATTACACAAATTAAACTGATAGTTTTATTCAAAGTGACTCGTCTTTGAAGAATTTAGAGGATGTTTTTACAAGAGGCTTTTGGTATAAATGATTTGAATATCTTTTGGAAGGAAACAACGGAAAATGATGCCAGTGGTCACTTAAAAATATGTTTAGTGTATTTTCAGACTATTTTTCAATTGACAAAACAATTTTGCCCGAAACTCACCAAGCAGATCAGAAAGAGGATAAAGATAAATATTGGCCAACATGTTAGAAACTTCAAAAGCTGGGGCGGAGGTTCAGCTTTCACCAGCAGAACAACCTAAATGATACAGCCAGGGCTTTTAAAAAATGGCTTAATCAAAGCCCAGACCTTAATCCAACAAAGAATCTGTCATCTAAATTGATGTTCACAGACACTTTCCATCCAGCCACAGTAAAATGAAGCTATTTTGATAAAAATGGGGACAAATATCAGTAAGGCCTACTTGTCCCAGCATGATTTCAGATCATTTCTTGATGCAACACAACTGATCTTATTTACCACCAGACTTCTGAAAACCTGAGGAAGTAATTTGACCATTTAAATCAGTCATCTTGGCACAGAGGCACAACTACATCCTGCAGGACAACAAACACCGTTCTTTTAGAAGAGTTTATTCTTACATTAGTGGCAAACATGTAACGTGTCTGACTCTTAGTAGAGCCAACCGGAAGGGAATCACCTCACTGAATGTTTGACCTGAAAGCATCATTCAGTCCAAAAAAAATAAAAAAAATAAAAATAAATAAAAAAAGATTAGGATACATTCTGAGACAGAAGTAGAGTTTTTAAAACAATTCACCCAGCCGGGGTCAGCAATCAGCTGGCGTCCTGTCCAAAGTCGACCCCACTTCTCACCCGGCGACAGCTGGGAGAGGATCCAGCCCCTCGTGACCCATAACAGGATGAAGCTGCTTCAGAAAATGAAGGATTGAAGGGACTCACAGATGGAGCGCCAACAACAGGCGGCCTTATAATAAACTAATGTGAGCTGTAATCAAATTAGCTCGTATCACCTCTTAGCACATGTTTGGCCTTGGCAGGCACACATGGGAGGGGAACAACAAGCTTCAGGTGATGCATGATGACCGAGTGGGAAGTTTCCCTGGACACTGACAGGAAACATTGGGAATGACGTGAGAGGAGCTGTAGGAAAAAAAAAAACAAAAAACTAAAGCCAGAAAGAGAAAGGGGAGGAGACGGGAATGGCTACGGGATGAACGTGATCACCTACAGTAATACCTGTTACTACACATGTGAAGTCATCAAAAGTAAGAGGTTCTCGCTGTCTGCAAACTCCTTTAGCCCATCAGTACAAAGGGAAGCCCAGCAAGCCAATCTCTGTTCTTTGACTCGTGCGGGGATTAAGTTGTCTTTTCCTGCGAAGGCCAATAACTCAACTGTTTCATAACTCCCTGATCGTAGCCATAAATCTGCAGTTCAGCTTACAGTAAATTAATTAAGAGAACTCTTCTGACGGTTCACTGACGCACACTCACCCCGTTGCTACCTCAACATGAAGGGTCACAAATCAGGGGGCATGGTGTGTGTCAGACACACCAAGAAGAAGAAGAAAAAGATGCTGGGGATTCAGCAAGCATGTCAAAGAAAGTATTCTGGTGAGGTAGGTTAAAATCTACATGGAAAATGATATGTGCGTAAAGTCACTAGTAGCTTTAACTGACGTAAAAAAAAACGTATTTCCCCTTCTGGGTGAAATGTGACAAAGTTTGAAAAGATTTAAGGGGTATCAATATTTATTCGAGTCACTAAACAGTGGATGAGCAGATTTAGCAGGTCGAAAGATTGAATAAAAACACAAAATTAACTCAAGGTACAAAACATAGTTGAGACCAAACAGCAAAGAGAGGCTCGTCTGTTGGTGTAAAAAAGCTGTGATGCTTCCTGGAGTTTGTGAAAACTGGGTGTGCTCACGGAAAACAGTGTTTTTCTTGGCTTGAATTTGAAGTAAGCTTAAAAGTTCCTTGTCTCTGTGAAAATCTAATTATGCATTTTGGAGAAAGGAGGGATTGGGAGCCGGCAGAGAAAGTGCTGCTTGGGTTCGGGTGGTGAAAAGAAATGCGAAAAAGCTGAGCTATGCAGCTCCTCCAATGGGATTAAGAAGCAAACTTAAAGGTTGGGAAGCTCAATAAAAAAAAAAGCCCCATAGGGAAAAGAGAGGGGAGGCCTGGGGAGCGGAGGGGTGGGGTGCACGAGTGCGTGTAGCATCATGCCGTGTCGTCTACTGAAGAGATCAGAGCGGGTGGAAAAAGGCTACATAGCATCAGTCATTCCTAATCGTTTAAGTAACAATCTCCCAATGCAGCATTTCTTATAAAACTCCACCTAAAGCCTG
The DNA here is from genome assembly GCF_000485575.1 of Poecilia formosa. Lineage (NCBI taxonomy): Eukaryota > Metazoa > Chordata > Actinopteri > Cyprinodontiformes > Poeciliidae > Poecilia > Poecilia formosa. The sequence goes on along the minus strand of NW_006799948.1, from coordinate 1,032,089 downwards.
TTTGCACACGCTTCCTTAGTAGCTCTCCTCATTCCCGTTAATCCAGGATGCTTCCTAAAGAAAAACAATTTAGTCTGAAGGGTTCCAATACGAGATCAATACCTCATCAGACCTGATTACTGAGTCAAAGAGGGATTAAATAAACAGAGGGAGATCAAACTCTGGCCTTAACTCCCACAGACTGTTTCTATTGTTTAACTAAAGTAAGGCCCATCTGGGGAACAAATTACTAGTGTTGGTGAGGTCAAGAGGTCATTTTGATGACTACAATTCTTTTTTGACACTTAAATTCAAAATCAACTTAAAATCACAGTTTCAGCTACTGCATCGGCGCAGTAAGCAGAAAATGCTCTGAACATGTCTGATGTCCATCTATCAGTGAACAGGGAAAACACCAGAGGTTTTAAGTGAACGTTGATGGAAAAAGGGGACAGATGGAGCAGTGTTGTGGCTATCAAAGTGTGTTAAACAAGTGAATCTCAGAGTTATCAGGGTTGTCTTGTGTTTCAGGGGAAGGCTAGAAAAATGTTCTCAGGCCTGGTGCTCACAATGATAAAAGCCTCTGCAAAGTACTTTTTGCATGCATTTAAGGATAGCCCTGCTAAATTTCCAGTAACTACATTTCTTGAAACAGAAAGAAAAAAAAAATCAATGCTCCCTTCTCCCAATTGCAGGTGTAAAAACCAAAACATTTCACTGTATTTAGGCAGGTTTTAAGCATGGAGGATGACTAAGGGTCTCTAAAGCAGTGACCAAGAAAAGGTCAAAACAATAACCAGGAGGAAACAAAAATGTAATTCTTGACCAAGGTAGCTAGAGGGAACTCAATTCAAAAGATTTCAGAACGCATTTGGTGTCTAGTCTCTTAGAGCTCGTTAAAATCCTGATTGCATACAAGTCCCCTCAGGCTTTCCTCTCCCTGGACACCTGGGTCAAGAGGTCAAAGCATCAAGTAATGGTTACTAAGCCCTTGACATCAGCATGAACCCTAAAAAAATGAACGTTAGGATGTCTCCTTAGTGTCTCCATGCACATCTGTTAAATTGTGCAGAAACACATGCTTCTTTCTGAAGAGGTGATACAGCAAAGGGGTTCAGGCCCCCCACACCCCCCCATAGGGACAATCAAGAGGTCCCTGTTGTCAAGGATACACTGAAGCTCGTCGGCTGGTTATTGACAAGCATGAATCAGGAGGCCCTGAATGAGGGCTATAAAGTTTGTAACCTGTTGAGTAGCTTGCCTAGGATGCTGTGAGGGTCAGCAGCCATAAAGCACTCAGAAAGAGGCCAATCTGCCTTCTTTCCTAAGACAAAAACAAAGTGTGGGTCAATCAGAAAAATTACTGTTAGACAAAAAGAGTGGACCTCGAGTCGAAGTCACAAAATGGTCTATGGGGTCAGTTCATTATTATGCCAATGGTTTTGTCCCAAACCTAGACATAGACAACCAGGAGAAAATATCTGCCAGCACATTTCTAGCTTTAGAAAATGTGACTGTAAATGTAGGTTTCCCTAATGCACCCTTCTCTGTTTATTATGCGTGTTTCATACACTGGCATTCCTGACCTTAGAAACATGACAGGGTGACACAGTGAGAGAAAGATGAATGAACAACTTTAGTTGTGTTGAATTGTTTGCCTATTTCTGGGCTTGAAGTGCTGTGTGAGAGCAAATCAAGGTGACAGAAGGAGAGTGAGAAAATAGAAGAAAAGAAAAAAAAGGGATGTTAAAGCAAATCACCTGCCAATGGGTGGCAGGTTAGCTACTCTATGTATCTGCCTTAATGTTAGAGATTTTCTTGCAGAGTGAATCCTGCTGGTTAAAGTGAGAATCCCCATGTACTAGAATCTCACTAATCTTTAACTTTAAAGAACAAAGTCTGCTTCTGTCTTAGAAAAAAAAGATACTTAGAGTAAATTCTTTCTACATGACCTTGCAGGAAGAATGCCTACAGATCAAACCCATGTTCCAGACACTTCTTTCAACTTTAGCTCAACAATCCAGGGACTAAGTGCAAGTATGCAAAGCAAGTCCTTTGTTGCATCTGTGAACATCTTGCCACAAGATGTCCATTAAACTCTCCTCCCCTGCAGTGCTTCTGCAGAAGACCAAAAAATGAGGGGAATAAATCCTTGGCATACTTGAGCTCCTTCTTTCAACACCAAACCACATGAGTGCAACAACAAAGCAGCTCAGCTACAAGAGAGCCCTGATAATAGCACCTTTTTTTATTACCCAAACCAACCACTTGCACACAATGGATTCATCACCCAGAAAGCAGCACAACCGGATCCTGCGCAGAGCCTGCAGCCAACACTTTAACTGATCCTGCACTCAGTGCTGCACCTGAAACATGCCACTACTCCTATTCAACAGAAAATGATGTTTTGGCCCTGCAGAGTTTTTCACGCAACATTTCCATTATTATTTGAAAATACTGACCCAACATGAACCCAACTTTACAAGCAGTGCGTTAAGCAAGAAGTAGAACTGAAGCAATGAGGCATTTACTCACCTGAGACAGAAATGGTCATGGGGGCTTCCAGAGCCCTGTCATTATCCAGATCCCTGCTCAGTCTCAGATCCCCAGTGTCTTCATTCAGCAGTAGCAAATTGAGGTCATTCCCAGATTCAAACTTGTAACGCAGCTTATCCGATACATCTGGATCATGGGCTGGTACCTTTCCAATAATTCCAGTTGGAAAACTGTTGGACTTATTAGTGACATAGTTGTTGAAGATGATCTCAAAGTTCTGCAGCACAGGTACGTTGTCATTCATGTCCTCTAGCTGGATGTGTACAGTAGCCCGGCTCACCAGTGGGGCTGAGGTGGCCTGGACCACGATGATGTATTCTGTTTTGGTCTCGTAATCCAGGTCTGTGAGCGCAATGAGGTCGCCGTTAAAAATGTCAAGCTGAAAAACTTCTGGAATATTTCCTTCTACAATCTGGTATATAATCTGAGCATTGGTGCCCTCGTCTGGGTCGGTGGCAGTGATATGGGCAACAACGGACCCCACTTGGCTGTTTTCCTCCACATAAATAAAAAGCTCATCCTTCTCAAACACCGGAGCGTTGTCGTTTATGTCTAGGACTGAAATATTAACAGAAACAACTGCCTTCTGAGGAGGAAACCCTCTATCCACAGCTAACGCCTTCAGGTTGTAGAAAGCAACGTTCTCACGGTCCAGTTTGCGAGCTGTTCGGATTATTCCAGAATATGTTTCAATGGTGAAATCGCCCTCTCCATCTTCTCCACCCTGAAAGGTGTAACTCACCCTTCCATTGGAGTCAGAATCTTTGTCTGACGCAAAAATCTGGAGAACACTTGTTTGGATAGGTGCATCTTCAAGTACACTCCCCTTGTATATATCTTTGTTAAAGATGGGAGCATTGTCATTAGCATCCTCAATTCTAATCTCCACATAAGTGGTATCAGATTTCTGAGGGACACCATTGTCTCTGGCAATGATGGCTAAAGTGTAGGACGCGTGGTGTTCATAGTCGATCTCCATCTGTGTTGTGATTACACCAGTATCGGGGTCTATCTTAAATTGTGGAACATTATCTTCCATGATATACGTGATCCGTGCGTTCTCCCCCGTGTCATCATCTGTTGCAGTGATCGTAGTCACAGTAGAGCCTATAGGCTTGTCCTCACCAAGAAGCACCTGCAGATTGCCACCGTTCTGAAAAACAGGCCGGTGTGTATTTGCATCCGACACATTGATGAAAATCTGAGCAGTGTCGTAGAGTGTCCCATCGCTCGCCATGACCGTCAGGACGTACTGCCGTTCTTGCTTGTAGTCCAGGGGAAGGGCCAGGGTGATGAAGCCCCCACCACTCTGGCTGGTGATGGAAAAGCGGTTTCTGGTGTTTCCACTGAAGATCTGATAAGTCACCACGCTGTTAATATCCCTGTCCACAGCTGTCACGGTCAGCACACTGGTCCCCACAACTGCATCTTCGTTGATCTTTAAAGAGTATGTCTTTTCAGTAAATGCGGGGATGTTGTCATTCACGTCCAGCACCACGATGCTGACGACGGCTGATGAAGACATAGCAGGCCTCCCATGATCTCTTGCCACAACGCCAAAGGTGTAGAAGTCAGTAGTCTCTCTGTCCAGTTCTTCGCCGACTGCAATCCAGCCGGTGCTGTTGTTGATGGTGAACGGGAAACCAGGTGTTGTGTCAGTGAGCCGGTATTCCAGACGAGCGTTTTCTCCTGAATCAAGATCTGTTGCTTGAATGTGAATAACAGAGTGACCGATGGGGACATTTTCCAACACAGTGGCCTGGAAAGGAGTGCTGAAAAACATAGGAGGATTGTCGTTGATGTCCACCACATGCACCACTACTATTCCAGTACTATTCATCAATGGAGGTCTGCCACCATCGTAAGCTTTGATCCCTAGTTTATAATCCTGAATCACCTCATAGTCCAGAGGGTTGATGACAATAATCTCACCCTTTTCGGAGTTTATGTAGAACTGGCCTTTAGTGTTGCCGCTGATGATGCTGTACTGAACTTTGGCGTTATTCCCCTCATCTTTGTCAGTCGCTTCCACTTGTATAACTTTAGTGTTGACAGCTACGTTCTCTGGGACATGTACCTCGTACCGCTTCTCACTAAACTGGGGATAGTTGTCATTTTCATCCTCCACAGTGATGTGAACTGTGGCAGTGGCGGTCAGAGGATGAGGGTCCTTGCCCTGGTCATCAGCCTCAACGATCAGCTTGTACTGGGCACAGGTCTCCCTGTCAGGCCGCTCCCTGATCCTCACCAGGCCGTTCCGGGAGTCAATGTCAAACACAGAGTTGGTACGGTCTTCGTTGATGATTTTATAAACCATATTGGCGTTGGAAGGAGCATCGCCATCAGTGGCACGTATGGTCATCACCTCAAAGCCAACCTCCACATTCTCCCTGATGTTTATTTTGTAAGTTTTTTGCTCAAACACCGGCCTGTGGTCATTTTTGTCACTAACTGTGATGGTCAGGATAGAGCTGGTCGATCTTTTTGGGGTGCCGTTGTCAGTTGCAAAAACTAAGAAAACATGTGTGTCCATTAGTTCTCTATCAAGCAGCTGGATGGTTGATACGCTCCCTGTCTTTGGATCCATTTTAAAGTAATTATCAGACCTCTTGTCTTGAGGAGACTTCATGCTGTACTCCAGCCTCCCTGCCTCCCCATCATCTGGATCAGTTGCTTTCAGGGTGATGACATGTGTGTATGGGGGCTCATTCTCGGGGACAGACACCTGATAGGTGGAGATCTGGAACCGCGGACCTGAGTTTACCTGACGCTTCCCCCTGTGGATCAGTTTGCCAGACTTTCTGTGGGTACTTTCATGTTGTGACAGAGTCAAACTCAGCTGCACAGACAGCCTGCTGCCTGGAGAGCCGTGCAGGGTGCAGTGCAAATCCACCTTTTCTTTGTGTTCAAGGCACAAGTCGTTGACCAGGAACAAATCTCCATGCATGAACGCCGCAACAAAGTCATTTCCAACACATTTAGTATTTAAAAGGGTTATACTTTGCGTGGATGCCGGCAAAAGTTTCTTAACATTCAATAACAATTTACCTGCCAGTAAACAGGAAGCTGACTTCACTTTCAAAACGTGTTCAATGTGAATGTCCGGCTCGGTCTTTCTCTTATACTTAATAAAACAGTTCTGTCCGTGGACAAACACGTTAAAATGCGTCAGAGTCGCGTCCCCAGACGTCGAGGAACCTGCTCTGAAATAAACAGGCGCTGGGTTCCTTGGCGTGTGCGCGCACTGAATCCTGCGGGACAGGCGGATCACCCCGCTGCGCTTCCCAACTTGGAAAAGCGTCTGGATGAAGTTGGGCGATAAAGTCCTGTCAATGTTGTACGTCCAACCAGGTCCCAGAGACAGGTTTGCCAAAACGCTCCCGGGCTGTAAAGTCTCCGAAAGGTGCATCTCCAAACATCCCGCAAGCGGCACCGCGAGCAGGACACAGATCCAAATCCAACACATCGCCGGCTCCATGCCCGGATACCTGCCAGATCCCAGTCAGGTTCACAGAAAGCGCTCCAGTAATGGATTAACTCTCCCTCTCCCAACACCGCATTTTACTTTTATCCCTCATTGTGGAGTTTTAACGCAGGAAAAGGCGCTCGGTATCCATGGTGTCAGCGTATCCAGAGCGCGCGGCGGCTGCGTGAAACCACACTGAGTTTAAAATGAGTACAAAATGGCTCCGTGGATCTCCTCCTCCTCTACCTCCCCTCCTCTTCCTCCTCAACTTATTTCCATAAACCTGCTGCGTTCCCCCTCTGGGACGCGTTCCCGAGGGGGGTCTTTACTTTTTCTAATGGAGATTTGCCACTGACAGGATGACCAATGAGCACAAGAGCATTGTTTAAAAAAGAAAAAAAATCCTGTGCGCCGCGTCTTCCGTTCGCGACTTTTGCAGAAGTTTTATGCAGATATAAAAGTGAAAAAGTATCATAATTAAGAAGTTTTCAGAGTGCGGTGCGGGATTGTATCCATCTTCTGAGCCACAGAGCCGGCCCGAAACATAAGCGAGCCAAGCAGCACTTAAATTCTCACTGAATACATTTCTCATTAGTTTATCAAGAGTCAGTTTAGGTTTAAAGAGACTTGCGGGTGGTGTATATAGTCTTCACTAACAAATGTTCACTGACAATAAATATAGACTGCAGTATGGATACTGCTGGAGTTTACAATCCAAAATTTGCAAACCAAACTGAAGAAACACAAATGTCTGCTTCCTGTATAATTGGATAAATTACATTACAACAGGAGCAAGATTGGAGCAGATCAGACAAAGTCTGGTCAAATCACTTCAAATCACATCAGTTTCTACATTTCAAATGTGAAAAATGTTTTACATTGTTAAAGATTTTAGGGAATTGATAAATACAATATTTGTAATCATACTGCTAATGAGGTTCACTAGGAATGATTCTGCTTCGACATCATCTGTGACGGTTTTTAAATTTATAGTTTAATCTAATTTATTATACTTTAAGCGTTTAGGTGTTTATAAGAACTGAGAAATATAATAGCAGTAATAATAGTCAAGTTTAAGAATTGTATCACGTTTTAATTTGCTGTGCTTGCTTCTAAATGATAAGTTTGACACTTCCGAATTCTTAAGTTTTATACAATATAAACCTACAGTGGTTGCTATATCACTGGAATACATTGTTGTGATTATGCTAAGTTTGTCTATAACGGGCATTCTGTTTAATTTGATCTGACACTAGAAGTTTAAAATGAAAATTTAATTTTTTAAAAGTTCTGCTTGGTCTTAAAATTTACAATATTGTTGTAATCACACTTAGAAAAGTATCAAAACACGAACATTTCATTTCAAAACAACTGATTATCATTTTAGAAAAATATAGATTTAATAATTTCAAACACAAAAGAGATGACAGATAGATGCAAGTCATGTTAAAACTCACAATCTAGCATTTTTATTTTTAATTTATTGTCTGTTGCTGCGTTGGGGACACATTTTATCCACACTGGTGTTACAAATAAATCCTAAAATAAAACTGACAACTTCCCGTGACAAGAACAGAGGATCAGTGGCGCCACCAAGGGGTGAAAGAGGTCAACGACGCCCCTGTCGAGACGGTCTTATATGCATAATATACATTTTTATCCAGTGATAAAAATGTATATTATATTGAAAGAGAAAAGGACCTGGCACCGCTGGATTAATCATTAATGTTTATATTTTTACACAATTCCCTCCTGGCTCTGCTCTGATGTAAAAACAGGATCACATATTTGAGTCAAAGATTTTTTTAAATAATGGAAACTTATAACTTAATTATTGTTTGTTTTATTCGATTTCTGCAGTTTTGTAAAGCGTCGTTGTGTTTGTTTTTTCACTGACAGAACAAAATCTCTAAAATTGCATTAAAATAGAATGCGTTCTTGTTTTGGCAAGTTTCAGTTGGGAATATTGTGTCATAGCCCCCCCTTGTGGTTTGATAGTTTAATGCATACAAAAAGTAGAGAGGGGCGGGGGGGTAGGGGGGGACAGTTGGTTTCCAAGCAGGATAACTTGCGTCTTCGGAACAGGAACCGCGTTATTCCTTAAACATTCAGTTTTATTGAATCATTTTTATGAGTTCCGTTTGTTACATCTGTGACATTCCAGAAAGAAACGCTACAATGAAAGTGAGCAGATCACAACTCAAAACAGTCTCATGCCAATTGACTGGAAGTTTTTCTAAAACGCCAAAAACTTATATTAGAGCCAAAAAAAGACAGAAGATTACAGTTTAAATGTATCAGAACATTTAATGCAAACATCCTGATCTGTTTCTCACTTTAAAATCTACAACTGGCATGAAACAGATTCCACCGTTTCACTTGGTACCAAAGAGATGAGGACAAAAAAGGAGAACCTACAGGTGGAAAAACTAAGTACACCCCAAGTTTTAATTGTTTTAAAACACATCCACAGATAATACGTTGAAGCAATAATTTTCTGTCCGATCCTCCCTTTCTCATTACATTTTAGTTTAAGTTTTTTTTTATAAGGTTTATGACTATTGGTTCTGGATTTGTTTCAGATAGTTACTCTGCTTTACGACCCATTTCAAGTCACATAACTTCACATTATACAACAGAATATAGAGAAGTTCATAATCAACTCAGTGACCGAAAGGCACCGAGGTCCTGTGACTTAAAAAAAAAAAAAAAAAAATCTCATATCGCCACTCCACCATCACTGTGCTTTATTAGTGGCGCAGTGCTCCCACCAAACAAAATGGCTGCAACCTACCATCTCTAACTTTGATCTCATCTTCCCAGACTCGGACGACGTGACGTTCCGTCAAAGGATGGGACCCGTCTCGCCCTCCAGATCTGGAGGAGGCGTTGCAGCCCACCAGCATCACTAAGCCACCGCCGTGCTTTGCTGCAGGCATGGTGTATCCTTCGACACGGCTGGTCTCCCATGTGAAAATGCTGGACTTTTCCCATCGGCGAATATTTTGCAAAACCTCACTGTTTTGAGTCACGGCTCCTTCTTGATTCTTTTATAAAAATAACTTTACACATTTTTAATACATTTACACAAGATTATACAGTTTCAGAATAAATATAAACTGGACCGTCTGTGTGCTTTTAGAAGTCAGTAGTAGCATATGGTCTAGAAATCTATTATTTTTCCTCAGTAAACTATCTTATTACAATAAAGTCTTCATTTTGATGTTAGGATACAGAAGATTTATCAAAGCACCTAGCAGCAAAACTTAACCCTTTCCTCCTACTGTTTTATCCTTGTATAACAAACACCGTCGGGACCGAAAGGTTGACTGAAATCACTATAATCATCTCCTCGTGCTGCCTAATGTACCAGACATGCAGATCCAAGATGGTCGCACTCGGAGCGCTGATCTCTGATCTCAGCCGACTGGATCGGGGATCGGCTCGTCGTTCTGCTGCCGGCTCGCCACTAGCCTTTCGCGTCCCTTCTGCAGCGTGAATTCGCTGGGCCCCAGCTGGGTGATCTTGCCGCTGCCCAGGCATTCGTCGCCTTTGTAGAGAACTGCAAACTGAGGGAGGGACAGAGGCAGCGACTGGAGTTAAAGACCTATCCTCATGAAATCAACACTGGTGGGGGGAACGTCTTGGACTCGATACCTGTCCGGGTGTCAGCGCTCTGGCCAGCTGAGAGAGAGAAATCCACACCGAACCGTCCATGTTCAGAGTCACGGTGCAGGGAACTGCAGGGGAAGAAGGGTCAGAGTGAATCTGCATCGCTTTGCCGACACCTTCAGTTGCTCAGAGGCGGCCAGACTCACTGAGCGCCATCTGGTGGATGAAGCGGAAGTGGCACTCCATCATCTGGGTCCTGACCAGCTCCGCGGGCGGGTCCGAGGCGATCCAGTGGAAGCGGTCGGTCCGTACCGTGTCACGGAAGAGAGCCGGGTGATTGGTGGTCGGAGCCTGAAGCAGAAGGGGCTTAATATGCGTTTTTGTGGCAATGCACCAATATGAACATTTTGGTCAACATTAATATTGCTGTTGTGATCGATAACCAACATTTACTGGTATTATATTTATGTTAACAGTCAGTCTTGCAACGACTATCGAGTCACCTCTGACTGAAGACTGCTGCTGTGTGACTGTCTCATGACATACTAACTGCTCGATATCCGGGGAGCAGAGACAATATTCCACGGTAACACGTCCTGGATGTCATCAATAGTCGTTAGCAAGAACTGCTAATTCTGTGATACATTTTTCAGCCATATCATCCAGCTGTAGGGCCATCACATAAAATCTGAGTACAATTCTTTAAAACTGAGGTGAAAAAAAAAAAAAAAAATGATGTTCTCACCACAAACACATCACCGGTGACAATGTCTTTATCGACCACAAACCAGGCATCCTTCTGGCCACCTATCTTCGCCCTCTGGCCCAGGGTCAGCGTAAACCAACCTGTAGAAGAACCACAAGCAGGAGATAATAACACTAAGACATTTTTAAACCAAAGGCTTTGCAATAATAACTATGATAATCAGACCTTTATGCGTTCCTTTCACAGCCCCGTCCTCAATAGACACAAAGTTCCCAGGTTTAGGCTCCAGATACTGACAGGTAGAACAAAACTGTGGCAGATTATCACTTTTTCACCAAACAGATGTTAGAAATCAGAGACAGAGAACAAAACGAAAGAAGGAAAAAAAAAAGACTTCCATCTCACCTCTAAAATGAAGTTTTCAAAATTTCTCTCTCCAACGAAGCAAATGCCCATGCTCTGTAAGAACAGAGGTCATAAGGTTCAGACGGAGTGTAACAAGTAGGGCTCAATGACTTATTGGACACGTCTTTTTTGTTTTTTATACCTCTTTCTTTCTTAACACGTGGTGAAACCCTGCTTCAGCAGCCATCTTTTTCACAAACTCCTTGGTGAGTCCGGCGAGTGGGAAGAGGGTCTGCCGTAAGGCGTCCTGCGAAATCTGGCTGAGGAAGAAGGTCTGGTCTTTGGCCAGGTCGGCTCCTTTGCACAGCTTCACGGCTGAAGGGAAGAAATACAGGAGAGGAAAAACAAAACAAAACAAAAAATTACAGGAGAGTTACAGCGGGTTGGATAAGAACAAATGTGCTGGAAAGAGAGACGGGTTGGACTGAAAACGGAGCCGAACGCTTACGGTTTCTGATCTCGAATCGATCCCTGAACAGTGTGGTGGGTCGGGTCGTGTGCAACTGCTGGAAAACTTCCTCATCTTCCTGGGACGTCCTAGCGTAATGACCGGTTGCCATGGCGTCGGCACCTGAAACAAAAGCAAAGTGCACCAGTTTGCGCGCAAAAGCAAAATATCCAGGTTTTCAGCCAATCAGAACAAGGTCTTCGTGAAAACCTATTGGATCATCTATCAGTAAAGAGAAAATGGATCCTCACTGGGTATTTCAGCAGGATATTAGGACGCCATATATAGAATAAAAATGATCTAACATTGCCAAAAACTGCATTGGCTTAATACAAACAAGACAACACTTATCCTTTTAGTTATTATTAAGCATTTACACCGCAACCACAGTGAAAATATAAATTAAACAGAACAAAAAACAAACAATAAACTGGACTTTCAAATAATGAGTCTTATCAACATCTTAATTTTATTTGTGATTATGTAAGTAAGAGCACGTGAACGTGAAGTTATCATCTCCCTAGTTGATTATTCAAAAAAAAAAAAAAAAGACAATTTTTAATAGAATATAGGCATTTTGCAACTGAATGCCTGTATTCTAGTAATTAGCAGGTTTTTATGCTGGTTTTTGATATGCTGCTCACTTATTTGACAGGAGACACATGTTAGAAGCCATAAAGATTCCGAATATGTTATTCTAAAAGCATACATACCTAAAGTGTGGATGGCGTACTTGTGGAAATGGTTGAATTTGATGTGTTTGTTGCAGAGTATATCGGGGTTTGGTGTCCTGCCCTTTTCATATTCCTTCAGCAGGTTGCTGCAAATACATTGGGGACAACTGTAACTCAGGAACATAGGTCGCATTAGCTGCAAATGGTTTCATTTAATGACAAGTGGGGTACCTAAATACGTCGTGCCAGTATTCTTTGACATACGACACCTGGTGGAAGGGGATGTCCAGAGTCTGGCACACTCTGTAGGCGTCGTCACAATCCCTCTCTGTGCTGCAGACTCCACTCTCATCCAGAGAGTCCCAGTTCTTCATGAACACCCCTGTCACATTGTAGCCTTCGAGTGGCAGAGACCCACAACAACTGTCAGCACTTTAAGAAGCACATTTATCAACGACAGACGAATGTCTGCTGAGTTTGCAGCAAGGAAGCAAAACACACGGCTACTTTGGGGTAACTGAGGTGGTGTTTTACACTGTTTAGTTTCCCAAGAATGTCTCACCTCTTCTCTTTAATATGAGAGCTGCCACAGAGCTGTCAACTCCACCCGACATGGCGCACACGACGTGTCTTACAAGCCCCATGTCGTTTCCAACAAATATAAGACTTTATATTTACAACTTTATTCATTTAAAACTTGCGTAACTATAAAAACGCGAGCTAACGCCTTCCAACATGTTCAGGTCCGTCGCGAAATTACGTCCGACTTCTTAGTTCCGGTCAGAACTGGGACAACAGGGACCGGGGGATAAAAAAAAAGAAAAAGAAACACCGTCCAACTTGCATACCTCGAGACATATCATTTGCAGAACGAAATAGCAACTAGTATTAGCAATAAGGTAAGTGTAAAGTATGCTGAACTTACTGCGCAAAGTATTTGCTTATGTTAGGTGTCTTACTTTTCAAAGTGAGATCTGTAAATCAATTTCTGTCTTGGATTCATTGTTTGAAAGTATCCAGAACAAGAAGTTTTTTATATTTCCAACATTTTTTCGCAACTGATAACAAACCATAAGTTTATAATATAAACTCAACATATCTGTCATAAAATGTAAGATAATTTCAAATGCAGTACAATGATACTACAGATAAAAAGATATGATTTGCTGAAAGCCTTTATGGGAGAGCAGTAATACAATTAATACATTGAATACTTTTTCAAGACACAGAAGTCATATATTTTCAATTCATTCAAATTATTTCTACTTCGTCTTTTAAAGGAAAAGTAAATGGTTAAGGTTAAATAATACCAGGTGGAATTTTTAAAAGTACGTTACACATGTTTTTGTTGGTTCTGCAGATGAGTGACGTGACTACGGACGCCGTCACCCTGGATCTGCTGAGAGAAGCCAGGGAGACGGTGAGGAGCAGCCCCCTGGGTGTCATCAACACCCCCATGATCCCGTGGTGCCAGACCACGCTGCCACTGAGCGTCAGCTGCAACGTCCACATCAAGCTGGAAAACATGCAGAAAACCGGTCAGTGGAGGAGCTGCAGTCTCTTGATCCCACATGTCTGAACCCCACCTTGATATTCCTCGTTTCTGATTGACAGGGTCCTTTAAAATCAGAGGAGTGGCCAATCAGTTCTCCAGAAGACCGAGCGGTGGCCATTTTGTGACCATATCAGCGGGGAACTACGGGAAGTCCTTTGCCTACGCCTCGAAACACTACGGCTCCAAGGGGAAGGTGGTTATGCCAGAAACGGCCCCTGAATCCAGGGCCACCCTTATCCAGGTCAGACTGAAAAACAAAGATAAATGAAATGTTGCATCATACCTGACCGTTATAAAGATTGCAAAGGGATGCATTTCTGATTTTACTCCTCAGACTTTTGGGGTGGAAGTAGAACGAGTTCCCACCTCCTCTCTGATGAGTGCGGTGAACCGGTGCGTTCAGGAGGACAACATGACCTTCCTGCACTCCTACGACGACCTGGATCTAATAGCCGGACACGCCAGGTTCTCCTAACTTAAACAAAACATTGACTTTTTTTTCCCCCTAACCCTCTACATTTATTTCAAGTTAGCAAGAAAATTTCACAGAGTAGCAAACACAGGCAAGGTGGAAGGAAACGGACACCTGGTTTTCATTCCTAAAATGAGAATCTGTGTGTGCGCAGCCTGGGCCTGGAGGTGCTGGAGGCGGTGTCGGACCCGGACGTGGTGGTGGTCTGCTGCGGTGGGGGCGGCCTGCTAGCCGGGGTTGCTGCTGCCATCAAGCTCTCGGGGTGCGACACAACCAGGATCTATGGTGTGGAACCAGAAGGAGGTGAAGTGAAGTTTAAAAATGGCCGCCCAAATGTGGAAACAGATCATCAGCGTAGAGCTTGATTATACCAAGTGTGTGTGCGTGTGTGTGTTTGCCACCAGCTTGTACGATGTACCAAAGCTTTATTGAGAAGAAGCCGGTGTGGATGGATACACACAGCATTGCCTCTGGCCTTGCACCTCCTTCTGCAGGTTGGTCCTCCTCTATGCTAGCATCTAGCTACGATTGTGAAAACGTTACCCTTTCCAAAGGTATTCACATCACATGGACTTATCAAGTTTAGCCATTTTACACCCAAAAACTTCTGGCATTTTAAAAAGATTTTATTTTCTAGTCAACCTAAAGTAGTGCATTCTGAACCCCACTGAACTAGATACCTTGAAATAAAATCCATGGTTTTTAATCCATGCAGCCTCTTATAGGTGGAGTGCACGTGTATATTCAGTCCCACTTTAGTTCAATGCTCCTAAATAAAATTTGGTCCAACCAGTAGGGTTCAAACATATTTCTCATGTAAAACTCTAGACTTTTCCAGATTTTACCAATTGTTTATTCTCATTATCGGGTGGGTGGATAAATAAAAAGGGAAAAAAGACTGGAAGCAAAGTACCCAAATAGAACTACAGGAGAGAAGGAAGGACACAAACGTGACAATAAAAAACAAAGGAACTGGCACACGAGGAAGTAAAACAGACAGAAGGAAGAAAGAAAAGAGATAAAAGGAAGTTGAGAGAAAAAAAACCAGAAAATGAACAGAAAAAAAAACAGAAAAGGAAGGAAGGAAATAATAAATGGAAGAGGAGAAATGGAATGTAGAAGGGAGAAAGAAATTCTGAAATGAATAAAGAAAAGAGAAAAATGCAAATAACATAAGGAAAGAACAGACAAACATAAGAAAAGGAATAAAGAAACTGATATAGCAAAGGAAGGAAGGAACAAGGACGGAGACAAGGGTGGAAGGAACAAAAAGAAGAAAAGACACAAAAAGGGAAAGGAGAAAAGTAGTGAAAGAACAAAAAGCAAGACCGAAGAATGAAGAAAAAGTGATGCAATGGTGGACAGATGGACGGACAAAACAAAGTAGAAAAGGGAAAAAGGAGGAAAGATAAAACAAATCAGGAAGGGCAGAAAGACAGACATCATTTATTTTAGACGACTGGATAAAGATTAAAGCTGGAAATGCAAACATTTTTCCATCTTCCTATTTTCTCCTTCCATGTCTCTAACCAGACCAGGAAAACACCAAGATCCGACTCTAGACTAGGTAGAGTCTAAGAAAACACTAAGATCCGACTCTAGACTAGGTAGAGTCTAAGAAAACACTAAGATCCGACTCTAGACTAGGTAGAAACCTTGAGCCAGTCGCCAGACGACGCGTCCGATGTGATGCCGTAACCGCGGCGCTGCTCTGCTCCGCAGGCCGGCTGCCCTTTGAGCTGTGTCGGCTCTACGTGGATCAGATCGTCCTGGTGAGCGACGATGAGATCAAGGCGGCCGTCTCCGCCCTCTACCGAGCCGGGCTGGTGGTCGAGCCGTCGGGTTCCGCCGCCTTCGCCGCGCTCGTCAACGACAAGATACCCGACCTGGAGGGGAAGACCGTCGTGTGCATCCTCAGCGGAGGGAACGTCGGGAAAGACGAGCTGGCCAACTTTCCAGACTGAAACGCTCCGATGTGATTTTGGATCAATCTGAAAGCGTTCCTTCACATTTTTTCCCCAATTCAAAAGGGAAATGTTTTGGACTTTTTTTTTTGTCTTTTAACACAAATCTTGGAACTAACACTGAAAACCAGCACCATAAATTTATAGCAGATGTAGTCGATGACAAAATTAACTTGGTTAAAGTTATTACATTGTTAATGAAATTACTTTTTACTGAGTACCAGCACAAATCACTAGTCAAAGACCATTTGAAAGCCACTGAATCTGGAAAAATTAAGAGATTTTTCTAGACATTCGGGCTTCAAGCAAGTTCAAAATACACAGGCAGTAGTTTTTAGCTTTTGTGGAGTAATTCTGTTGCCGAATGCAAAGTCAATAAATGCAAGATTCAAAATAAATCTACAATTTCTGAAAATTGTTTTTACTTTGTTTTGGCTTTCAGAAATGTAAGAGAGCCGGCTCAATTGGTGTGCGTGATCCGGCAGCTTTAACCTTTAAATATGGAAGCAGTGGAAAAAAAATAGACAGATGGAAGTAAGTAAAGATCGATAAATTATTCATTTTGTATATCTAAAGCGAGTCACATTGAGCTGTATATCAAAATGTACTTATCTTGTCAAATAAACATGAAAGGAAAAAAAAAAACATTCTTAAGGGATGTTAGAAAGTTTCAACCAAATGTAACACGACTGTAATCTCAAAACTGTTCAAAAGGAGTAAAGAAAGACCAGAAACAGCATAATTTTTTTTTTACGATTTTCTATTTAAATTTCCCCCCAAACTGGTTCCAGAAAACAGGCTGAAGAACTGAATAAAAACTAGTGAACTGTGACATAATTTACTGAACCCAGGAGAGTACACAGTCATAAACGGTATTGAAAATATAAAAATAATCCTAAATACATTTTTGGGATGAAAAGAACAGATTTTCAATCACGTGTTGCTCTTGTGTCCTCAGGAGCTACATGACGTCTTTTATGGCCATTCTACACACGACGGCATCTAGCAGACTGCCGCATGTCTCCTCCTGAGGCGAGACTTTGTACAGCTGTAATGGAGACAAAAAGGAGCAAATACGTTCAGGACATACTGTAGCATTTTCCGGCTAAAATAATAAGCAAGAGCTGCTCTGAAAAAGGTACAATCTCGAGGCCAGCATTACGCACAATAAATCCAAGCCTGTGCATCCAATTTGTGATTAATGCATCATTAAAAGAGCAAAAATACAAGTTATGCACCTTTTAAGTGTGTATATAAAGGATTTATAGCTGTAAACGTAATTCATTTGACAGACATGTTCCGATTTATGCTCTAAATCCATTTGGTGAGTCTCTCGTTGTTAAAATACGCTGAGATCCATATATATTAGATCATTACCTTTCTGATCTTTTCCAAGTCAGACAGTGAGGAAACCTGGTCCACTGGAAGCTGCTGACCGTCCACCATGGCCGTGATGTCCGCCACGGCCTGCATCTCGTCTTTGTCATGAACAATCACCACCAGGACCGAGTCGTCTCTGTCGGAGAGCCCAAATCTCTTGAAGGCCTCTGAGATCTGCATTGATAAAGACGTTAAGCAAAGACTGAAAAACGATCCAACAGATCTAACAGATTACACTGACATCAGCTGTAATCTGATTACAGATGATTACATCAGTGTAATCAGCTGATGCTTTACAGACCACTTTTACAACAATGTGCAACATGTGTTGGTCCATAAACTTCTGTATTGATATATGGGGTTGATACGTGACAAAATTTGAACAAGTTCAAGTTACATGGTTTGACATTTTTGTTAAAACGTACGCACTTTGTTTGTCGGTGACAAGCTGAAAATTATTTCCGAGTTGAGACTTCTGGTCTTCATGTTTCCAATGGAGTGTAAATGAAAAGCTTTATTGGCAGCCACCAGCACTTGGAAAGGATCCACCAGCTGTAAAAGCACACAAAGTTGGATTTTACATCCCAGACACTTCTAGCCCCACACGTATGAACAAAGACGAGACAGTAATCATTTTTCAAATAGCATAAGCTGAATGTATTGACAGAATTAAAAACAATAACATAAAAGTGGCTCACCATTGTCGGGTTGATGAGGGCACCATTTATTTTTCCCTCCACCGCTTTCTGTCTCAGTTCTGCTGCATTTTTCACGCTTTTAAAAAGCATCTGCGTCACCCTGGTGTCGGGGTAAAGCTCCAGCGTTTGCGTAAGTTTCATGCTGAAAATTCATATATATGCACGAATTAAACAATTTTTATCTGCTTACCGAAAAGGCACTTCGCTTCTTCACGTTAGACACATGAAGGGGGAACCATAATACAGTAACACAGCTCGGAACAAAATATCGTGAGCAGAACACACCTATGGAATATATTACATAACCATATTTAGTAAAGTCAACAATTAATTACACAACATAAAATGCGTATTGATATTTTTATATAACTGTGTAATTTAAGTGTTTGGTGCCACAAACGTGTAGTAGACGTCGCACTTGCTTAATGCTATGTAGTAACGATTCGTGAGCTCGTCCGCCATATTGTGAGTGGCGACATGAATAAAGAAACACGAGTGTCTTTATAAAAAAAAAAAGGGAAAGTGATTATTTTAATAGAGATTATTTTTAATCATTTCGATAAAAATGAGCACGGTTTTCAAATGAATATCTCGAAACAACAGAAATTCAGTGTGCTTAAAATGCATCCCAACCATATCCACTGGATTCCATTTTGTTACATATTTAAACTGCATGTTACCTAATTTTGAATTTGACATTTGTGCCTTTCTAAATATTTTGTATGTATTTATTGGTGTTATAATGTAAGAGTTTTTGCAGATGTATGTGGTAAAGACAATAAATGAATAAAAGAAACAAAATATTGCATATATTGTAGAATTATGTTACCTTTAAAAAAAGGAAAGAAAAACATATATACAGGAATAGTTTTACTGAAAAATATGTTCTTCTAGTTGAATAAGAATATTCTGTATTCAATAAATTGAGAACAATTTCTTGCACTGAATGAAGAATTTTTTTAAACCAAAACTGACATACTGACTAATAAATATCACTATTACTTTACATTGTTCAAATAGAGATACTGTAGTGGTTTACAAAGCTTTATTATGAAATAAAAAAAATGGATTTGAAACGTTTTGCTTTGTCTGAACTTGAGAGTTTGTTTTTGTTATACATTTTATTTTTCCATAATTTTCACACAGATGTATTTTTTGTATATATGCGGTAGCATTAGTATTTTTTACAAGTTAGTCAGATGGTTTAGCCTTTATACCAAATGTTATTTTACTTTTACTTTAGTCAGTCTTTGAAAAATTACATTTTACGTTGGTTTATACTGAAGTTATACCATTCTAATTTTACGTAGAATAGCGCTGTATCCACTCACAATGTGGCGTCGACGTTGAGCTAAGAGCAAGGTAGTAGGAACCACTGGTTGTAGAAGTGTTTCCACCCGAGGTCGATTCTAAGGCGGATATCCAGCTGTTGGAAATCCAAACTCCTCGGTTTTTTATTTTTGTGTCAATTTCAGCCATTTTCTCTCTGAATTTGGGGAACGTATCTGCTTTAATCCAAGAGTGTGGTCGCTATGCGTTGTATACACGAGCCTAATAGTTAGTGTTTGATCAAATTGACTGTTTCGTCGTGTGTCGTTGTAAAACAGTGAATGCAAGACATGGAGAAAGTCGAGAGCTACATATTCTCAGCTCTGTGCAGCGTCAACTTCTTGGTGTCCTGCCTTCTGTTCTCCAAAATGACGAGGGTACAGCGGGATCCCTACATGGACGAGATCTTCCACGTCCCTCAGGCTCAGAGATACTGCAAGGGGAAATTCAATGAGGTAACCGTCCGTTTGTGGATGGGTCCATCACTGTGTAACGGATTAAGGCTAGAACCAACAGCAGGGCTTTTTATTATTTGACCAGAATGACATGACAGCTTGTGGAGGCTTTAATCTCAAATGCAGACATATATAAAGGCATTAGCAGAGGTTGTGAGCTGAGCTCACATGTGCTAAATCTTTTTGAACCTCATATCATGAGCTCACGAGTAAATTCAGATTCCCAAAAGCGCCATGTGTGCGAAAAAGAAAATATCCTGTTTTAATAAACATCTAGCTGCCACGCCCCCCTCTGGATATTTTAAAGGAGGATTTCCTAGGCCAAAGCAGGATGCAAGACTTTGTTTCTGAAGATGACCACAAGGGGGCGGGACAAAGCAGCGTGAAATACGCTTTAACGGTTTAAAACCGTCACCCCCAGTGGAAGTCAATGGGAACACCGTGTCATCGTGACAGTTAAGGGCTTCTAAACTAGACGGTGTGTTGTGTTGTTTGCTGAGCTGTATAGTTTTTAACACCGTTTATATCTGTGCTGCACAACACCCCACACACAAGGGTTTTTTGTTGTTGTTTTTTTTAAATCTACTTAGTCACATCTACATATTTATGCCAGGAAATACAAATTACAGCTTAAGGGAAATACAGCTGTCCATATAATCATCATTATCATCAAGTCATTGCCCCTCACGCATAATAACTGGTTGGTCGCAAAATCTGCCTTGAAGCATTTCCAATAGCTGGCAGTCAGTGTTTGACCTTTCTTATTTGCAGAATTGTTTTTATTCAACCACACTGTAGTGTTTTTAGGCATTGCCAGCCTGTTAAAGGTCAAGCTACAGCATCCAGATTGGATTTAAGTCTAACCTTTGACTAGGATGTTCCGAAATTTCTTTTTGTTATTATTACTTAAAATTGATGAAAGCAGCAAATATTACTAATAAAATGGATTCTAATATGGAAGAACAGATAGGACCGGCAACTACGATGGAGCAGTAGGGCCAGACTAAGAGTTTTTTTTTTTCTATATGAAGTAATTCCAAAAAAGTTTTATTACAAATGGAAAGTCATAATATTAACAGAATAAAGACACTATTTTACCAGAAGGAAAGTCAGAAATTTAGTAGAAAAAAGTTGTTTTGGGTAAAAAGCGTCAATAGAGTTATCCATTTCTGATGTGACCAGCTCGTATACGCTGTGATTTATTAATTTTTTTCTTGAAGTAGACTCAGTCATTGGACAATTGTTTCAAAGTACTACTACTGATAATAAGTTGATGCTGATTTATTAAAAGATTAACACACCAGCATTTAAAACCAATACCAAAATAAAACTTCACAAGATCAATTCATTCTTTGTTTAGGAGCCGTCATAAAATGACTTCAGGCTTCTAATTTTGTGACATTATTCTGGTAATGTTATCAGTTTGTTCTTGTATTATTTCGACCTTATTGTCATATGATGTTTTTCTTGTTATTGCAACTTTATTCTCATATCATTTTGACTGTTCTGGTAATATGAGCTTATTCTTGTATTATTACGACTTAAAATGACTGTCATACGGCTATTTCCGTATTATTATTACTTTATTCTGGTAAAATGAGTTTATTCTAGTATTGTTTCTACTTTGCAATGTTATTTTTAACTTACTCTTGTACAACTTTATTTGAGTAATATTATGACTTAATTCTTGTAAGACTTTTTTCTCATAATAAAACTTTTTCTCATATTTATTTATTTTTTTTGTCTTAGTCCGGCCCTAAAACTCATTAGTCATAGCCAACTGCTTCAAAGCGGTTGGTTAAAATGTTTTGCCGTTAACTGCATGGGGCTCCCTCAAGGAGGCGACATAAGTTTAGGACAGCCAGAACCAGATGATGATTTAAAGGAAAGCTCCTTGAATTGCGAGATCTATGATGCTGATGATGTTTGTCTCCGGTGTCGTCAGTGGGACCCCATGATCACCACCCTCCCTGGCCTCTACCTCGTCTCAGTGGGCATCATTAAGCCGATGGCGTGGCTCGCCAAATTGACGGGTAGCGTGGCGTGTTCCACGGCCATGCTGCGCTTCACCAACGTGCTGTTTAACTGCGGGAACTTCTACCTGCTGTACCTGCTCATAAGCAAGCTGCACCACAGGGACAAGGTAAGGCTGCCTCACCACAACGAGGGAGGGAGGGAGGAAGGAAAGGTTGCCATTTTTTCTCTAATGCCATGTTACCTCTTCTTCAGACGCGGTTGATGTTTCGGCGAATCCTCTGCACAGTGTCTCTGTCCACCTTCCCCGTGCTTTATTTCTTCACCTTCCTCTACTACACGGACGCCGGATCCACCTTCTTCATCCTCTTTGCGTACCTCATGACGCTGTACGGCTGCCACAAGGCCTCGGCGCTGCTCGGCGTCTGCGCCGTGCTCTTCCGGCAGACCAACATCGTCTGGGTGGCATTTTGCGCCGGCACCGTGGTGGCTGCCAAGATGGATGACGTCTGGAGGATGGAGTACACGAAGAAGAAGGACGAGAGACTCTCCGCCGTCCGGGTGCCACTGTCGTCTCAAGGAGTGAAGAAAGTGATTACGTTCTCATTGGACTTCTTCACCTCGCCTGAAACCGTGAAGGTGGTGATGCAAGTGACCTGGCCTTACGCCGTGGTGGCAGCTGGTTTCCTGCTGTTCATGTTGTTGAACGAGGGGATAGTGGTGGGCGACAGGACGAGCCACCAAGCCTGCTTCCACTTCCCTCAGGTCTTCTACTTTTTCTGCTTCACCTACTTCTTCTCCCTCCCGGTGTCGCTGTGCCTCCACCGAACCCTACGCTTCAGCAACGCACTGAAGAGGCATCCTGTGTTCTTCTCTGTCCTCACCATTGTCTCCTTGTTTCTGGTTTGGAAGTTCACTTACGTCCACAAGTACCTCCTGGCTGATAACCGCCATTTCCCCTTCTACATCTGGAAAAACATCTACCAGAGGCACAAGCTGGTCCGCTTCCTGCTCGTCCCGGCTTACATTTTCACCGGGTGGAACTTCCTGGAGACCTTAAAGTCCCGCTCTTTCTTCATGAGCCTTGCCTACCTGACGTGTCTTGTCTTAGCCACAATTCCCCAGGAGCTCCTGGAGTTCAGGTACTTCATCATCCCGTACCTGATGTACCGTCTCCACATGCCTCTCTCGCCCCTTTCACGGCTATTCGGCGAGTTCCTGCTGTACACGATTGTGAACGTCGCCACCATTTACTTGTTCATCGCCAAGAGCTTCTCCTGGCCTTTGGCCCTGACCACGCAGAGGTTCATGTGGTGAGGAGGTGTCTGGAACCAGGAAAACCACCAAATGGTTATCAGTTTTGGACATTAGAAACTCAATAAAAATCCATCAGTTCAATCAAAAATTGTACGGCCACATTTCTGAGCCTCATTCCAAGAAAAGCTGACTGACATCAACACAGACTATTGTGAAAATATTGTTGCTGTAGTCTGGGAGAATATGTTCCATCTGGAGAAGCTTTTTTTTGACTGTTTTTTTTTTTACAGTGAAATGTGTGCATTTCCTTCTTGCACCCATTATTTTCTCTACTGTAAATGGAAGAAGTGAAGCCCACTAAGCAAGTTTCCTAAACAGTACTTAAAATTTCAGAATCTTAAAAGGCGGTGAATGTATCGTAGATCACAAACAACGCCTTAGAGAATCTGTATTTAGGATAGTCCAAATTTGACAAGATTCTGAAATAAAGCTGATCTAAATGTATTCAGATGTCAGAAAAAGCATGAAATATCCCTTTACCACGCTGCCAAATCAGAAGCGAACTTCAGCGTTGTATAGTGTCACGATGGTACCGAAAATACAACTCAAATATTGGGAAATATGTTGTACTCCAATGTTCATTTGAGACTTGAGACGTTTGGGGTTTTGAAGTAGAAAACAAATAGGAAGCCTGTCTAAGGAAACTCTGCTAACTTGAGCTGTAAATGTGATAACAGCTGCTGGTTATGTCTCGCATTCACCATATCGTCCTTCTGGACGCTCTTTTTTTGTTTTTAGGTGTTTTTAGGCACAAAATGAAGCCATGTGACGTTTTTTAGTAGCCATTCGTTGGACCCCTGACTGGGAACCTTTTGTACTCGTTTACACAACAGAAGATCTGAAGACCTTTCTGTGTTCCTCCACATAGTTTGGTAGCCGATCCCCAGTCATATTAAAGATAACGAGGGTAGAGTAACGCAGAGCCACTCATTGTTGCTGCGCACTGCAGGGTCAGGTGGCAGAAAGAAGACTACTACTTCAATCAAGAAAGACAAATTCTGCTGTGTAAGTCTACATTCAGTCACAGAACAATACGTCTTAAATTATACTTGCTACTTTTCTGTTCTCGTTTAGGATTCTACTGTAGTTTGTTAGTGGTGGTAAAATGTGGGTACGAATTAGTGAAGGGGTTAACTAATCAGAAGCCGAATAAAGAGACCAAAAATGTCTTCTTCTTTTCTTTCTTTTTTTTTTTTTGACCAAACGAAGAACACTGATGTTCAAAACTTTATGTTAGCTTGATTCCACGAGGGTAGAAATGGTTTCCATAACTAGCTTAATATTATCAAAAGCCATGAATATCCACTGGAGCTAAACAATAAATCTATCCAGGATTGTGTGTTTAGTTTTTTTTTTTTTGGAGGGTGGGGGGGGTTTGATGTTTTTGTCTTAACTAATTTGCATACATGTGATTAGCTTAGCTAGTTCTGGTTTTACCCAGCGTCTGTCTGTGATAGAATATAATACCTGATGTTATTTTTCTATCTCTGTTTATAGTCAGTTTAGGTTTGTAGACCCGCGCAGCAGTATGCAACGGTTTCAGTAAAAACACCTGCTTCGAGATCAGTTTGCCATCTTTCCGAACGGTGCTGCTTCCACTGGCCTGGTGTTGTACAACTTAACTCTGGTTCACGTTGTTTTGAAACGTTTTTCCTTTGGATCTCTGTGTCCAGCTCCGTTCCAGCCATTCCTCCCCTTTTTGATACAACTTTGAATAAAACGTATTACAACAAAACAAACTGTGGCAAAACTTGAGTGGTGCAACATATTTCAAACGTGAGTTTTGTCCATCAATTTGGTTGTTTTTTTACTCGTCCACTTTTATGTTAATTCACATGCGTCAATTGCCTTTTTCTCTCATTTATCCATTCATTCTTTTATCAGTTTGTTCATTATACACCCATCCCATTAATTCATCCATCAGTTTTCTTTTCATTATTTACCAATTCTTTTTCTTGATATGTCCTTCCAAATATTTGCAAACCCTATATTTTTTAAAGCCGGACGATACTAGAAATATCTCCCTACTCTTCTCGACTAAACTTTTTAATAATACATTTAAAATAAGATCTTTCTTCCCTAAAAATATCAAGGAACTCTCAAAAAAACATGGAAATCCAACAATTCAACATAAGATTCACTTGTCAACTGATGGAAAAGGGTAGAAACAAAAAAAATTTCTTCATGAATGCTTTACATCTATGGAGCTAAATTGGGGCCATAAAGTTTGTTCAAAAGAAGAAAAAAAATCTTCGAGTCTGAAGAGTAACTTAACATTTTTCTTTCAGTTTCAAAACATTTTTTAGTTTAATTTTTTCTTCAGATTCAAATCTTTTTGTTTTGTTCAGTTTCAAACTCTCTTGAAGAAACTTTATGGCCCCAACTTAGCTCCATGTACAGCTGCTATTTTGAGGGTCTATTTTTCTCAATATTTGAAACAAACATTCTATTTTGGAGTTTCCATAGCTTTTAAGACAAAAACATGCTGCCATATCACAGGTCAGTCAAAAGGGGGCAGTCTTGGATGGAGCTAACGGTTCCAGTTAGTTTCTTTTTTTTTTTTTAATTAACATAGGAAATATTTAGTCAATAATCTCCTCCTGCTTTCCTAACCCAGGAACCTTGAAAGTAAACTTCATAGTTAATTTAGGGTTACTTATAATAAACTCTATTTTCTCTATAAAACAGTCGTCACAATGTCTGTTCTCCATCATGACCAGACTAAAGTTCTGTATCAAAAGAGATTTAATAACCGACTCTGCCTCTCTGCTCCCCCGAGCCTGCAGAAATTCAGCTTTTCCGTTTTCTCGCTGCTTCATTGATTTTTACTTAAGGAGATGACGAAATGACGCCGCAGTCCTTCTCGCTGCTGTGCTCTGGCATTTGGAGAACTGCAGCCCAACAGAAAGGCAAGGTAACAGCTTCGGTTCCTGTAGTATTATTACCTCTTCATTTCTGTTGATGGCGAGCCAGTGGAAAAAAGGTTAAATGTTACAGATTTCATCAGGAAGGAGGAAAAATAAATGAAATTACAGTGCTGTGAAAAAACAGTTGCCTCCTTTTAATGAGGAACAAACAAATCTTTACTCAATATGAAGATGAGCTGAACAAATACAAAAAAGCATCCCAAACCAACCAGGTCGAGTTAACTGATTATCCACATTTCTAGTTCAGTTTAACTTTGCCTACTGTGGAATTTAGATTTAAGAACAGATGAGAAATAAAGTCATTTCTAAGACTGTGGGACTCCAGACTATCAGAATAACCCAGAAATAGATTCACCATGAACCAATGGCGACTCTTCCAACATCCCACCAAAATCACTCTGGTGAGCACAAAAGAACCAAGAGTATCATCTAATGTAATGCAGACCTTACTTGTATTAGCAAAGGTCAGAGGTCATAATTCAGCAACAAGAAAGAGGCTAGAAAAAAAACGCATCCGTACAAAAACCCAATGTTAACAAAACCGCCCAATAAAGTACATCTCACAAATGTTGAAAATATCTTGATGATCTCCAAGATTTTCGGGACAATATTTGGTTGTCCGAAGTAGAACATCCATTCCGTTCATGCTTAAAAACCTTTCAGTGTGGCTTAATCAAAACTATTCTGTAAAGAAGAGTTAGTCAATATTCCTCCACAGAGATTTTACCACAAATGCTCAATGGCAGTTGTTGCTGGCAATCAGGTTTAGGAGGTGGAACTACATGTTCACAAAGGACAAGGTTGGTTTGGATAGCTTTTGTATTTGCTTAGGTTATTTTTGTGTTATAGAGAAATTTGCAAAACTTATTTTAAAAAAAAAAGCTCTTTACTGGAGAGATCATTCTAATAGTTTAAGCAAATTCATTTTCCTGATGTCTGTCGCTTCCAGAGGTGGGGACTGGAGTCACATGGCTTGGATTATAAAAATCCAGACTTGAGACTTGACCTGAAAAAATGCTCAAAGTCTCGGACTTGACTTTTGACTTTCACACCATTGACTTGGGACTTGACTTGACTTGAAGCTGTTTACTTGAAAAGACTTGATATTTCACTTAAGTCAAAAATTTAAAATACATTATTTATAAACTGGCCGCATTAATTAATTTAACTCATCCCATATTAACAGGCGCAGACCATCTTTCTTTCTCTTTTTCCACACTGTACTTATGCGTACTTAAGCTGCAGCACAATCAATCAAATTAACAGGATTTAAAAATAACGGGGGAGGGAGGGAGAAACGAGAGACAAAAAAAATGCTCAAAGCAGATATACTCCTGTGAGTAATTGCTTTTGGGTACATCAATCATGAAATATCCAACTAAAACTGGAGTGAAACATGCAAAAAATTGCAAGACCAGGATCTCAGATGAAAATACAACTTCCAACTGTTTGGCATTTAAAGTTGCATAAAGAATAGTAAGCGGTACTTTTCTTTTACTCTGAGACAACTGACTAGCTAACGTCGTGTTAGCAACTCTGGGTTACGTTGGTGATACCGCTTATCTTTCACTTCTATGTTGTGTTTAGTCATGTTGTGTAAATCCGGTGCTTCAAATATCCACAAATAATATGCACCGTGTTAGCTCAGGAAGCTAATGTGCTTCGTGTTAGCTCAGGAAGCTAATGTGCACCATGTTAGCTCAGGAAGCTAATGTGCACCGTGTTAGCTCAGGAAGCTAATGTGCACCGTGTTAGCTCAGGAAGCTAATGTGCACCGTGAAGCTGGTGGATAGTGAGCGGTGTCCGGTGTTCAGAAAGCAGGTTCTGTACCTGAACTCAGGGAAGAGAGTTTCTCTCTGTCCCATCATAATGATGAACCGGATCCAGTTCCAGCACAGGATGGATGGTGTATTCATAAGGAAAAGTACGGTTTCTTACACCCCTTTCCCACCCTGCTCACGTATTAGTATTTTTCCATAAATATCCCCTCCTCCCCCTGCCTCCTCTGACAGTAGCACCGGACAGAGACATTTCCTATATTCTCAGACCCAAAATTTGACAGGTATGGGTGTATTTGAAGACATCTATGTTGAGAAATTATATTGACAATAAATAGATTGTCAATATAATTTGTAGACTTAATGCAGTCAGTGCATTAACTCTACTGTTTTTTCCAGTTATAACTCATCAAATGGCGGCGTGATGGTCGTTGCACAGATCCCATTTCCAAGTGGTATAATTTTGCTAGAAAATTAATCAAAATCCAGTAATTTTGCTATCCTTCAGAAATTGCTGTAAAGGTAAAAAATTTTACAATTGTAAGGATCCTGAGGGTAACGCTGTTGGGTAGTGCTGAGTGTTTCTGGATGGTAATGCATCCATCTTTCTTTCTAACCAAGACACACATTATTTTGTGTCTTGGTTAGTGATTCTGGCGAGCTTGATTCAGGCAACATGTTCTTATCAATACTGAGATGTGAAATTGGCTGTAAATTTAACCCCACTTGGACTGACGGATATTTATGTTGGCATCACATTCAAATTCCAGAGTGAGTCGGTTGTTCAACAATAATTAAGTATGTTTTCTGAAAATTTTATTATCTGTTTAGTTTTCATGACCAAATCAATGTATAATCACAATACTCCAACCTTTTTTAATTATGTGCGTAAAAATAAACCAAAGTTAACCAAAAACTAAAACTACTACTGCAACTAATAGAAACTAAACTAAAACAAGAAAATATGTAAGTAATAATGTAAAAATAGCAAACACGTACTAAAAACTCATTTAAACATTGCTGAATTAGATAAAAAAAAAAGTCTAAATGAAATAAAACTAACCTATAATGAAAAACCCAAAACTACTCAGTCCTTTCACGAACCTTTAAATCTTTCTTAATTGTTCCTTTAAATGCTAAAACCTATAATTTATTTCCTTTTCAGCTGCATTTCTCTGTGTTTTAGCATACGGGCTGCTCAGTGCAAAAGTTTTATGTTAGTATTCGTCTGTTTCTGGAGCCAGCGGATCGGCGGCGAGGTCACGCCTTCTTCAGGATTCCTCTCTTAACTCCCAGCGACACGGTCGACCCTTTCACCACGCATCGGTCAGCTTTTGGCCAACACATCAGCATGCATACATTTACACTCTCCTGTCCTCTCACAGACCCCGCACACACACACACACACACACCTTCGGCAAACACTGTGGTAGTTTCTTGGATTATGTGTCAGGAATCCACCAGATTCCCCCACTGACCTATGACCACCTCCGCGGAGCCTGGAGTACCTCGTCCATCTGGGATGCGTCTCAGTGCATAATGCATCGCTCTCTGAGGAAGAAGCCCACTGAGGCACACTGAAACAGCTGTCATGCATAATAGATAAAGGCAGATTAAAGGAACAAGTGGCCTTGGTGTGTAGTTCTGATTGAGACAAAGCTTTCTTGGGGTGATCCAGAGAGAATTCATGTTTCTAAGTGTGTGTGTTTGTGCATCGAAAAGACGACAAAATTAAATCACCCAACAGGTCTCAGACGACAATTTCTGTCTTGTAACTATCCCCACTTGATTATCTTTTAGAGAGAGAGATGAAAAAAACAACATAGTTTGTAGCTCCTGATGTGTTAACTGTTGAGCACTTAATTAAGAATCCCATTTTAGTCGTACGACGAAGAACAAGCAGGTACTCACGGAAACAGATGGAGCCGCAGACGACACCATATGTCACCGCAACGAGACTGGAGCTCTAAATGACTTCAGTCTCTACCAGTGGAAACTGCTGAGGGAAATGACAGCATTATTTCATTTCTAAGGCGAGACTTGATTAGTGAAATGTAACATCATGGAGCACGGCGATAACATCGCTGGACACTAGTGAGGGTTACGTTTCCCTTTGTATTGTTGGAACATTGTGGTGGCAGCACACAGAGAGGGTGCCATGTATCAAAAACATTGACTCAGGTTGATTATGCACAACAACTTTGTTTTAGGTGTATGATACAGTCCCAATAAAGCACATTGAAGTTTGTGACTATGAGGGACGTGACTACTAAAGTGCTGTG
>NW_006799948.1:989984-1000629 GCF_000485575.1 Poecilia formosa | reverse complement strand
TTCATTAGACTTACTCAAACATTAAGACGTCAAGTCTATTTTTTTTTTTCTTTTTTTTCAAGGGATGAAAACCTGACAAGCTTTTGTATCAGCTAATTTACCAGATTGTAATTTTGGCCAATGAGGACGTGGAACGGAGAGATGAAGAAGAGAGAGAGAGAAAAAAATGTCACTACGTCAGACATTTTGGGGCATTTAGGTGTAGTCGCTCGGTGCATTCTTTACAGGCCACAGACCAAAACAAACTTTATCCCGGTGGTTTTATTGTTACTGACTGCAGTGAAATTAGTTTCGAGTTAGATTTGGATATTCCAATATCCGCCGAGCAAACGATGTTTAGCTCAAGGTTGACCCGATTTATGGCCCTCCTATTGAGTCAAAATCAGTGTGAAATTGTTCTACCAGTCTGTACAGATGAGGTACACTCATTTTAATTCCTATAATTTATAAAAGATGAGGAGACAGTGAAGAAGACGATGTCAGGAGGAAGAAGAGGATCACTGGGAGATCCTGGGAAGCTGCATCCAAACCTGGAGCTGAAACCTCTCCTCCTAAGAGCCGCCTGTATGAAAAAATAAAAATTATTTGAAAAGAAGTTTACACTGCACATAAGAAGCCAATCGAAGGGAAGAATATATTTCACACACACAAATAATATGAATTTACAAACTACAAAAAGATCAGAGGAAGGGAATATTAGTAACTGGTATTGGATGATGTCAATGTTTATAAGATACTAACATCTTCAGAAGTATCGAACTCTCCAGAGAGGAATATTATATTTTGACACATGTGTCAGACAGTATATGCAAACACATTAAACTCTTTATGTTACACTTTGAGACGCTACGATCTGATATCAAGCAGCAGAATACGACAAGATGACTTGCCCAGACCGCGGTTAGCGGGGTAAACACACTCCACCTGACCGCTGAGCCTGGAGCCGCCGGGCCCCGTTAGCGGAGCTGCGGTGCTCCGAAAACTCCGCAGTATATTTCAAAGAAACTGCACGTAACTAAGTGCGTAAATGAAGCTGTCAGGGCTACTTTCTAGCCTAAAAACATCTTAAAACAACTTTTTGTGACAAATTAATGGAAGCCACCATAGACATCAATACGTAGACCCCTCATGGAGTGCTGAGTCTCGTACGTAACAGCGTCCGCCATCTTCTATGTGGCAGCAGAGCGATCGGAGCTCCTTAAGTCCTGTGCTGTGTGAACTTATTTCAACCGTTTTACGAAACAAACTGGATTCATTAGGATTACCTTCCCCAGGTAAGGATGAAAGATCAGAATTACTTGACTTTGCAGCCAGAAATTCGCTTCTAAACAACCGAGAAATATTTCTTGGCCTGAAATAACCGCTGATTGTTAGCTTAGCAGCTAACGTTTTCACACTGTTTTCTAATGAGAGAGAGCTGATGAAAAACCGCTGTTAGAGGAGAAGTTCATTAAAAACCAGAGGATTTAGTGAGGAAAGATCAGTCAGGATCAGATCTGGAGCTGCTGTTCTTCAGTCTGTTTCCAGCTCAGCTTCACCATGTCGGTATTTAGCTATAAAGATGCTACGAGTCAGAGCCCAACATGCTGAAAATTTATTTTTCTGAATGTGAAAGAAACATATATGAAACATATCGTATGTATTTTCTATTACACTTTTGGATAATTTCTCTTTTATCCTTGGCTTTAGCCTGTGAACCAGGACGTCTCTAAGTCATTGGAGTTCTCCCAGTGTGACCAGCAGACTGAAGCCCTGCCTGTGACCAGTGTTCCCAGTATAATAAATAAATGTTTTATTCTTTCACTTTTTGTGTATTTTCTCGGTGACCAGATCTCCGGTGTTATTTGTTTCTCACAGGAGCAAACTGACTTGCGGCTGGCAGGAAATACTACAGTATATAGCCTGAAATGAACAAGCTTGTATCCCTGCAGCCTGCATAATGTGTGTGATACGGCCCCTGTGTAAGCCGGACAGAGAGAACTTCCGGGACAGACCGCTTGTCAAAAATGAAATAATGAAAATTGAAATTGACAGCTCAGTTTCTTTTTTATTTTTGCAATTGCTGTTTTTCTAATTTCGTTTTAAAAACGAAAAAACACATACTTGTTTTGTTTTTCCAATTTTATTTTGAAACGAAAAAACCAAAGAACGAACCATACACGGATTCTCACTAAATCTAATATAATGTTTTTAAATTCTACTGAATAAACATTTTCCACAATCTATCTTAACAGTGTGGAACTTTTAAGGTTGACTCATACAGGTTTAATATATTTAAGATTAAAGAAAGTACAGATATAGTGACAGTTGAAGCTTTGCTTGTTTTCCATGGTTGAATTTACTTCAAAACCAATTGATGTCACTTCCATTAAATGGTTTTTATGAAATTTTAGACTTTTTGAAGGCAAAAAGGAAACATCCTAACAGGATGCAAAGTTAGTACTGGGACATGCATAATATGAAGAAAATATCAAATAAGAAAAATAGTTTCAACAGATTCAATTGCATATTAAAATAAGGTTTAGTCCAGTTAATTACCTTATTGAAGAAAAACGTAAAATAAAACAATATATTTTATAGTTTAAACTTCATGAGGAAGTTTATTACACTGCACTGTGGACACAATGAAATTAAGCATGTCGGTCACCAAAAAGGTGTGTAAAGAACAAAATAATATTTAAAAGGCATTTCATTTATATTTGAATAATGGCAAATATCTAAATGTATAATTAAAATACATTGTTGTAAATATTTGGGAGATTTTACAAAAAATAATTGTAAGCAAAACANATGCACAACAACTTTGTTTTAGGTGTATGATACAGTCCCAATAAAGCACATTGAAGTTTGTGACTATGAGGGACGTGACTACTAAAGTGCTGTGATTGGGGAACGTAGCCCACTTGAGTTGTGGTCTGTTTTGTTACAGAAACATCTGAAGAATCCAATCTGTTTCAAACTGTGCAACGTTTAGCTTCGCTAAACATGGAGGTCTTATCTTGGTGACAACCGAGTTGCACCTGGGAATGAAAGGACTAAATGTCAGGCTACGTGGGCAAGCTCTGCGTTGTGCTAGAAGAAATGAAAATTACCTTGAGTAGAGCTAAGTTAAACAAAGTTGGAGATTATACACAAAGTGATATTACTCCACCTACAGCTCATAATAAAAATAGAACTTTCATTTTCACCTCAGATTTGCTGCGTGTTCTGTTCTTAATGTACATTTTAGCTGGAGAGCGAGCCTACGTGAGCAGCACTACTACCCAAAACGATCACAGCATATACTGTATGCAAATGTTTCTATTCCTGTAAAAGCAGTGGGAGTTCGGTGGGCGGAGTGGTCAAAAAAATCATGTGCTTAATTTGATTAATTAGAACAGTAATTATAAGACTTCCCCACGTTCATTTCAGAGAGCCTTCTGGGAAAAAGTTTAAAGTCCTGCAAGGAATGCGTGGGAGCACATGCTGGTCAGATTTATTAAGACAAAAAAAAACACAACTTTGCTCTCAGTGTAGCACCAACCTCCCTGCTATTTTTATTTTTATAGATAAATATTCAAGTGGACCTCCGTCTTTGTGGCAGGTTGCTAAGATACACACCGTGTCAGGAAGTGACAAGCGTAATTACGACCCTGGCTGACAGACATCGAGCAGAGTGTTCATTAGACTTACTCAAACATTAAGACGTCAAGTCTATTTTTTTTTTTTCTTTTTTTTCAAGGGATGAAAACCTGACAAGCTTTTGTATCAGCTAATTTACCAGATTGTAATTTTGGCCAATGAGGACGTCGAACGGAGAGACGAAGAAGAGAGAGAGAGAAAAAAAATGTCACTACGTCAGACATTTTGGGGCGTTTAGGTGTAGTCGCTCGGTGCATTCTTTACAGGCCACAGACCAAAACAAACTTTATCCCGGTGGTTTTATTGTTACTGACTGCAGTGAGATTAGTTTCGAGTTAGATTTGGATATTCCAATATCTGCCGAGGAAACGATGTTTAGCTCAAGGTTGATCCGATTTATGGCCCTCCTACTGAGTCAAAATCAGTGTGAAATTGTTCTACCAGTCTGTACAGATGAGGTACACTCATTTTTTTAATTTGACCCTTTTTATTCCCCGTTAATACACAGCTCTCCATTACCATGACCCCTCCTGTCACTCAATAGATGCTTAAAACACACACATGTGCCAAAACGTTCTGCAGCTGAACAGAAACTGGAACTGAACTTGTTATTTTTGGACCTAAAGTGGAAGAGTCTAGCATTATAGATCTAGAGTTGTAGGTCTATAACAATTTCACACTGATTTTGACTCAACAGATCACATGACCTAGAAGCTATTGAAGAGAAATACTAAATTTAAACTAAAAAAATAAGTGTGACACATAAATAAAATAATGTGTCTCATATAAAAGCATGAATTACCATGTTTTGGTATTGGTTGGTCACAAGGCAAAGCATTTATTAACATTTGATTGACAGGAGTGTTTGGTTTGGAAATTTGTTGACAGTCCCTAAGTGAACCTCCGAGAGCTGAGGAGGGAGCGAGAGAACGGCTGGCTGAAATTATCGTTCATAAATCAGATCAACCTTGAGCTTTTTTTTTTTTTATTACAATAATATGTACAACAAGTTACATAAACAGTAACTAGACGAACAATGGGGCTCAAGGAAGGTAACAGCAAAAATTACAAACAGGAAAGGGATACAAAAAGGAAGAGGTTACAAAGGACAAGGTTAAATACAGCAGTTGGGGCAAATTACATGAGAAATTCTTTACAAATTGTAGTGGTCTTTATAGCTTTAGTATTGGTACAGTTTTTAAGAGAATGTAAATATGAAGAAACACAGGCATAAAAAGCATTACATTTGGGTTTCAATTTAAGAAAGATCAACCTTGAGCTAAACGCAGCTTACTCGGCGGCGGTGACGTTGGTTCCAAAGTTCTATTGACCAATAGTAGAGGAGCTGGACATAGAAGGCAGCTCTCCTCACGTTAAAACAGGAGAAGAGAAGAGGCAATGACAAAAGAACAAGACAAAACAAAATATGTACTTTTCTTGACAAAAACGCATGTTTAGGGGAAATGAAAAAAGAAAATATATACATTACTTAATGGAAACTCGTGTAAGGAAAAGGACAAACTAAATATATATTTATACTTTTATTTTGTATATCAGTTTTGGTCCTCTATATTTAAATGGACTCTGTTACTCTTAAACTGTCATTTGAAGCATTTTTAACGCCCCACATTAGGTTGTGTAAATGTTTCTCTCTCCGTTGGCCATCTTTGAGTGACAAAGATATTAGTGCCTTTTTCCTCCCGCTCTCTCCATCTCGCCCTACCTCTTTTCAACCCCCGAGTCAATCTCTCCATCTCCCCCCTCTATCTCAGGGGCCTCAGGAAAATGAAGCTATTTATAGCGACTCAGGCGTTCACGTGGAGGCATTCAAGGTTCTCCATGTAAGAAACAAAACAAGTCACATTTGAACCACCATGAAATGCTTTCCTGAAAATTTGTTTCCCCACATACACACGGTTCTTAAAATTTACTGCGTCTGAACCTGCTTTGCACATCAAAAAACTTGATTCTTTCTTTTTTTTTTCTTTTTTCTTCCCCCCCTGCTCCTTTGGAAAGTTGGAGTTAGATTTGACAGACAAATCCGCGAGCAGGTGAAGCCATTAGAGTTCACTGGACATTTAAATCCAGTTCTAGATAAAATACAACATGGTTAAGATTACTTTATAATGCCAGTTGGTAAAGAAACAATTGCATCGACTTACCGATTTTGCTGCAATTCCTCATATTAGGCCTTGTGTTCGAAGTGGAAAGACTTCCTTTAACAGGAGGAAACCTAAAAAGGAACTTTATATAGTGTGAAGCCAAGGCTTACATAATACAACTTAAGTTTTTTATTTGCCCTGTTTTCCCCTTGGAGGCAGCAGAAATTATGAAACAGCAAGCAACATTAAAACACTGCGTAAAAATAACAAAAGGTGTCTTCCTTTGAGCTAAATTGAGTTTTTCTATTACCACCACCATCTTACTTTACCTGTCACTCTTCAGTATTATTATTATTTTTTATTCGCAGAACTGTAATTTGAATTCACGTCACGCGTCAGCGATTTTCAGGCCAGATTTTTTGTTTTTTTTTTATCAGACTAAATGTGAAGCCAGCTAAGCGAATTTGTTTTGCAAATGAATGCTAATAAGCATCCTTAATGAGGCAAATTGAGCAGCCAATTTCATCTGCTTTCCAAACGTTTAGAGTGCATTCACACGAGGAAAAGGGAGGAATGCCAAGAAAACACCTGACATCTATCTAATATACTCAAGAGGACTGAAGGTGATTGAGTGGGGCCGCTGCGGAAAGTGCTTGATTATATCTGTCATCAGTTTGCTGTATTATCAGGGCGATATTGACATATTTACAGAGCTTGGGTAGCTTTAATTTGGCCAACAGGAATGTAAGTTGCCGATTTCAGCAATGCAGAGAAGCAGGAGGCCACGCCGATGAGCAAAATTTGTGCTGTGCTTTTTTTTTATGTTTAAAAAAGGGGCTCCATTTTGTTAGAGTAAGACATATCTGGTTCTTTTATATCCTTGTGACTCTTTAAAGCGATAAATTAGTAATAAAGCCTAAGTGTACGCATAACTAGCCGGTGACAAAATGACAGAGCTAATGGGGAACAGCCAGCCAAACACAGGGAACCTGAGGAAGCATGGCTTGTTATGTAGCTGGAAGCAAATGGAAAGCGAGTGGGAGCTGAAGAAACAGCACTAATTGGGACCTTCAGGGATATGGCAATGGAATGCTAATAAAGTTACCGTGCAAACAGATGCTCATATGGACAGCTGAATGTAGAAACTGTTTTGTTAATTGGAAGACATTTGCTAGGAAGATTTTTTTTAAGGAGCTAAGTTAGATGTAGAACCGAGAGCAAACTGCCAAGGAAAACTGCAATTAGAGGTGAGAAAATGAGCAGATTTTATGGTGACGTGAAGGAAGTGCATTGTTCTGCTGTCTTAGAACAAACTGGATAAAATATTTGTTTTTGTGACCTTACAGTAGAATCTATAGGCCGGTTATGATTACACATTTTGCTAGATGATAATTTGTCCCAGAACTGACTGATTGCAAAATAAATATTGTTGTTTTGAGAATCACAGTAATGGCAAAATAACGCAAGAACAGAATATCAAATATCAATAAGCTTTCGATTCCAATGTATATTTAACACTGGAACTGGAAGATATTTTAAATTATAAAATAAGTAAACAAAACTGAAACAATAAAATAAAATGAATTATGCAAATAAAACTGTCCTTCAGCAAAAATGTTTAGTTTGAGACAAACCTAACAATTTACAATTTCTGAGTTAGTTTTTTTTTTTTTTTTTTTTTTTTAAAGGCTCTATAATTGTGTTTAAATATTGCCAACAATGTTTTCTAATGACCTGGTCATATTATTAAATTTCCTGTAAGTTTTAATATTTAAGTAAAGTTGGTTGCAATCTGCAGCTTTGCTACAAGATGGCTCCAGATCCTTCGCGTTTTTTTCCCTCTCCACTGACATTAATATGATTTTCCCTATTGAAAGCTACTCTGGTATCATAATGTATAATTGTTTACAAGTCTGTCTTCAAGCAGCTGTTCAGTTTGAAAACCATCTGTGAACATCAATTTTCAAATCTGAACATTGAAATTCGACGAGGTCACGCTAACGCATGAATATACCGTCATTTAACCTTTTAGGTGGCAGTACCAAAATCACCAAAACACCTGAAAAGGTATACCCAAATTAAATGAGCTGCTGTTCTTGAACAATTTGGAATACATGCAAAAGCTTGGTCTCTTTATGAAGATAACAAGCTAAATTTTCTATTTTTTCAGTCAAAAATACTTTAACTGTAAGTAGTTTGTAGCCATTACCTTTGTAGCACAAAAGAAATAGAAAATTTTTTGCTTCACTCTGATTTTTCATTTTTATTTCTATGTAAATAGACATTAAGTGTTGAATGCATGGACTGGGGTAGCAGCTTAAGAAGGGAGGCCCATACTTCCCTCTCCCCAGCCACTTGTTCCACCTCTTCCCGGGGAATCCCAAGGCGTTCCCAGGCCAGCCGAGAAACATAGACCCTCCAGCGTGTCCTGGGTCTTCCCCCGGGCCTCCTCCCAGTGGGACGTGCCCAGAACACCTCACCACCAGGTAGTGGTCAGTGGACAGCTCCGCACCTCTCTTCACCCGAGTGTCTAAGACATGCCACCGCAGATCCGATGATACGATGACAAAGTCAATCATCGAACTGCGGCCTAGGGTGTCCTGGTGCCAAGTGCACATATGGACACCCTTATGCTTGAACATGGTGTTCGTTATGGGCAATCCATGACGAGCACAAAAGTCCAACAAAAGAACACCTCTCAAGTTCAGATGGGGGGTGAGGGGGGGCATTCCTCCCAACCACGCCCCTCCAGGTCTCACTGTCATTGTCCACGTGAGCGTTGACGTCCCCAAGTAGAACAAGGGAGTTCCCAGGAGGGGCATTCTCCATTACCTCTAAGGACTCCAAGAAGGGTGGGTAATCTGCCCCGTCAGCTCCAACGTCTGTCTCAGATCCACTTGCTCCAGAACACAGCTCTCGGGTAGCATTTAGGGCTTTGCATAGACCATTGATCAGACCTTTTCCACAAACACCGATCGGGTCCCGTCCAAAAAAGTTTGAAAAATAGTTTCTCCTTTGCTGAGCCTGTCCGATGTAATTCTCAGCTGCTGGTTGGTCCTCATCATCTCCGTCTGGCGGTGAGAGAAACTGTGTACCGTCAAATCGGAAATCTGTGTAATATGTCTGTGTGGCAGCGTTTTTCACCTCACGTGGTCGATTAAGCGCTCTGATAAGGTCTACGCGCGACAGGGGCACTCCAGTACAAAATATTTTGGATTTTTCAACCAGCCCCATTGAGGAGCTATGATAGCGGGATGCAACAAATGGCGTTTTCTCCAGAGCTGTTTGGGTCCTGAACTTCTCAAAGTCAAAGCCCTGATTGAGTTCGGGCTGATTGACTTTGTGCAGCCCCAACCCAGCTCCAATCCACCTTGTAGAGCCAGATAAAATACTCATTGTCAAAAAATGTCTGTAAATATTCAATGATCGGTGTATCTGTTGCTCTCGCTTGCTGAGGGAAGTTGAATACATATAACAGAGATCTTCGGTATATAACTGCCTCTGTGACGTCATAGGACGGTTTACTTATCTAGCCACGTCACTGTGTATGTGTACTGTCAAATCGGAAATCAGTGTAATAGGTCTGTGTGGCAGCGTCTTTGACTTGACATGGTCGATTAAGCGCTCTTATAAGGTCTACGTGCGACAGTGGCACTTTTCAACCAGCCCTATTGTGGAGCTGTAATGGCGGGAGGAAAGAAATTCAGTTTTTTCTCGAGCCACATTATTCCTGAATTTCTCTAAGTCCAAGCTGGTATTCAGTTTGGGCTGGTCGACCATTGTGGAGCCCCAAACCAGCTCCAATCCAGCTTGAAGATCCAGACCCAAAAAAACTCATCCACAAAAAATGTCCATAAATATCCAGTGATCGGTGTATCTGTTGCTGTCGCTTGCTGAGGGAAGTTGATTACATATAACAGAGATCTTTGGTATATAACCGCGTCTGTGACGTCATAGAATGTGAAGCTCCAACACCATATCACCTTAGGTTTTTTATTTTTTTAATTATTGAATTATATATAAATGGCATTAATTTATTAAATACAATTTAAATAAAAATTGTATACTTCTTTTTTATTTGCAGCCTTCTGATTTAAATATCAAAAATAAAGGCTAATAAATAAAAAAATAAAAGAAATATAATAAATCAACCATTCAGTTTCATGCCTTGGAGTGATTTGCCACACAGTGATCCTTTGTGTAAGAAAACGTCCACAAAGGAAACATTAATTATTGCTCAGGTTGCCACACTGATCTAATCTGTTGTGCTCAAGCCAGATACCTGGAATCTCTTCTTGGATGCTAATTTATTGAAGTCTGTATAACCCACAAGAACGTTTACTTTAAATACCTTCAATAGTAGATGGCAAGTTAAGTTAATTTACTTTACCAATACCACTACAGAAGTATAAGGGAAGTTGGGCCTGATCAGGAGATTCTAAATTCGGGGGAGCCTAGGCGTGAGCAACAGAGGAGAGCACACAATGTATATAAAAAAAAGTAGAATTTAATATAAACAATATTTGTGGATCCACATTGTACAAATAAAAATTGCGCACTTTTCTTTTTTATTTAAATAAAAGAAGTAACCCAATCTTTTTGATGTCTGTCAAATGTTCTTTCAAACCTTTAGTCTTACCAATGTGTTAGTGAAATATTTTTTCAATGTTTCACGGCTGGTGACCAGTCGCCATCCAAGGGGATTTTTTCCGGACGTCAGCTGTTAGAACAGAAGCTTTCTGAGATCTAATAAAAAAATTAAAAAAAAACAGACAGCATATGTTGATCAGACAGAACACCGGAGCATGGAGTTTACACAGTCTCTAAAACATTTGCCTAAAATAAGATTTGAAGATATATCACGATTTGCAAACCAGTTCTCTCTGACAAAAAAAATCTAAATTAGACAAAGGCTACAAATT
>NW_006799948.1:977707-986501 GCF_000485575.1 Poecilia formosa | reverse complement strand
CCGACATACTGCCGGCAATGTGGACCAGACTCTGACATCAGTCATAAAGGGACCTGACAGCTCGTATCAAAGGGCCCGGTACCCCATACTCCCGGAGAACACCCCACAGGGCTCCCTGAGGGACACGGTCGAACGCTTTCTCCAAGTCCACAAAACACATGTAGACCGGTTGGGCGAACTCCCATGCACCCTTCAGGAGCCTGCTGAGGGTGTAGATATGGTCCAGTGTTCCATGACCAGGACGAAAACCACACTGCTCCTCCTGAATCTGAGGTTCGACCATCCGACGGAGCCTCCTCTCCAGGACCCCTGAATAGACCTTACCAGGGAGGCTTAAGAGTGTGACCCCCTTGTAATTGAAGCACACTTCCCGTCCCCCTTTTTGAACAGGAGGACCACCACCCCAGGTCTGCCAATCCAGAGGAACTGCCCCCTATCTCCATGCGATATTGCAGAGTCGCGTCAGCCAACACAACCCTACAGCATCCAGAGCCTTAAGAAACTCGGGGCAGATCTCATCCACCCCTGGGGCCCTGCCACCAAGGAGCTTTTAAACCACCTCGGCGACCTCGTCCCCAGAGATCGGAGAACCTGACCCAGAGTCCACAGGCTCAGCTTCCTCAATGGAAGGCATGTTGGTGGGGTTGAGGAGGTCTTTGAAGTATTCTGCCCACCATCCCCGAGTCGAGGTCAGCAGCACACCATCCCCACTATAAACAGTGTTGGTGCTGTACTGCTTCCCCCCTGAGACACTGGATGGTGGACCAGAATCACGTCGAAGTCGTACGTAAGTCTTTCTCCATGGCCTATCCAAACTCCTCCCACACCAGAGTTTTTGTCTCAGCAACAACCCGAGCTGCATGCCGCTTCGCCTGCCGGTACCCATCAGCTGCTTCTGGAGTCCCACTGGCCAAAAAGGCCCGATAGGACTCCTTCTTCAGCCTGACAGGATCCCTCAACGAAGGTGTCCACCAACGGGTTCGAGGGTTGCCGCCGCGACAGGCACCGACAACCTTGCGGCCGCAGCTCTGATAAGCCACCTCGGCAATGGAGGCACGGAACATGGTCCACTCAGACTCAATGTTCCCCACCTCCCCCAGAATGTGTTCGAAGTTCTGCCGGAGATGCGAGTTAAAGCTCCACCTCACAGGGGACTCCGCCAGACGTTCCCAGCAGACCCTCACAACACGTTTGGGCCTGCCAGGTCTGACCGGCATCCTCCCCCACCAATGGAGCCAACTCACCACCAGGTAGTGGTCAGTGGACAGCTCCGCATCTCTCTTCACCCGAGTGTCCAAGACATGCCGCCACATATCCGATGATACGATGACAAAGTCGATCATCGAACTGTGGCCTAGGGTGTCCTGGTGCCAAGTGCACATATGGACACCCTTATGCCTGAACATGGTGTTCGTTATGGACAGTCCATGACAAGCACAGAAGTCCAACAAAAGAACACCTCTCGAGTTCAGATCGGGGGGGGGCATTCCTCCCAACCACGCCCCTCCAGGTCTCACTGTCATTGCCCACGTGAGTATTGACGTCCCCTAGTAGAACAAGGGAGCCCCCCAGGAAGGGCACTCTCCAGTACCCCCTCTAAGGACTCCAAGAAGGGTGGGTAATCTGCTCCGTCAGCTCCAACGTCTGTCTCAGATCCACTTGCTCCAGCCTGTGCTACAGACACAGACAGCCAGTCTCAATGCCACACAATTTTTTCATATGGATTTTCCTCCTCTTCGTCCAAGTGGTCTTTTACAAGGAGGAAATCCATCAC
The DNA here is from genome assembly GCF_000485575.1 of Poecilia formosa. NCBI lineage: Eukaryota > Metazoa > Chordata > Actinopteri > Cyprinodontiformes > Poeciliidae > Poecilia > Poecilia formosa. Next base: position 984,727 of record NW_006799948.1, on the reverse strand, counting down.
GTCACAACAGAGCTCTCGGGTAGCATTGAGGGCTTTGCATAAACCATTAATCAGACCTTTTCCACAAACACCGATCGGGTCCCGTCCAAAAGTGTTTGAAAAATAGTTTCTCCTTTGCTGAGCCTGTTCGATGTAATTCTCAGCTGCTGGTTGGTCCTCATCATCTCTGTCTGGTGGTGGGAGAAACTGTGTACCATCAAATTGGAAATCTGTGTAATATGTCTGTGTGGCAGCGCTTTTCACTTCACGTGGTCGATTAAGCGCTCTGATAAGGTCTACGCGCGACAGGGGCACTCCAGTACAAAATACTTTGGTCTTTGCAACAAGCCCCATTGAGGAGCTGTAATAGTGGGATGCAACAAATGGGCTTTTCTCCAGAGCTGCGTGTCTCCTGAACTTGTCAAAGTCAAAGCCCTGATTGAGTTCGGGCTGGTTGACTTTGTGGAGGCCCAAACCAGCTCCAATCCAGCTTTTAGATCCAGACAAAAAACTCATTCTCAAAAATATCCAAAGTATCCAAATATTCTCAAAAATGTCTGTAAATATCGAATGATCGGTGCTCTCGCTTGCTGAGGGAGTTGAATACATATAACCGCCTCTGTGACGTCATAGGACGGTTTACTTATCTAGCCACGTCACTGTGTATGTTGCGTAGGCCCAAAGCAGCTGACGTCAGCAAGGTGAATACCAGGCTGAAGCTCCAACGCCTTATCACCTGAGGTCTTTTTTATTTTTGAAATTATTAAATTATATATAAATGGCATTAATTTATTAAATAAAATGTAAAAATTTTTTTTATACTTTTCTATTTGCAGCCTTCCGATTTAAATACATATATAAAAAAATTCCCACAGGCTAATAAATAAAAAAATACATGAAACATAATCAACCATTCAGTCACATGCCTTGGAGTGATTTGCCACACAGTGATCCTTTGTGTAAGAAAACGTCCGCAAAGGAAACATTAATTATTGCTCAGGTTGCCACACTGATCTAATCTGTTGTGCTCAAGCCAGATACCTGGAATCTCTTCTTGGATGTTAATTCATCGATGTCTGGGTTCAGGCTCTGAGCTCAGGAAATCCTCAGTGTCGAGCAAAGGTGTTCATCAGTCAGACGACTCCTGTGAGATGTTTTGGTCATCTTCATCGTGGAGAAAAGTTGCTCACACAGATAAATGCTGCCGAACATGGAAAAGCATTTGAGCAGCTTTGTGTCGGGGATGAACTGCGGAAACTGTGCGGCACCCACAGCTTCATACTTTGACTTCAGCGTGTCATTACACTGGAGTTCAATCAGCTCCATTTGGAGGCAGGTTGGTGCGTTTTCCACATCGACTGTGAAGGGATTACTTAGCAGTTCAAATCTACATTTCTGGGCTTCAAAGTCGGAAAATCGCCGGCTAAACTCAGCGCAGAGTACACAGAGTTTTTCAGCAAACTGTGCAGGAGAACACGGCGATAGAGAGCTGCGTTTTTATGGTTTGGCAGCAGGAAAAATGGCCAAGGTTTCCGTGTTGCATCTGATTTTCCCACAGGCACAGTTTAGTTTTAAAAGCTCTCACTGCAGCGTACGTGTCTCTGTGATGATGCGTCTCCGCCCCTGAAGCTGCAGGTTCAGCGCATCGACATGTCCTGAGATGTCACACAGAAAGACCAGCTCACACAAAAACTTCTGCTCCCGGAGCTCTGCTGTGGNACAGAAAGTGAACCTCTAAACGTTACAGCACTGACGGAGAGTATATTTTTTCCTAAATGTGGCTAAAGCTGCTGCTAGGTGGTTTACTCTCTTATCGGAGGCTGTTTATTTTATACACAGTTAGAGAATGGTGAATTTACAATGATTAATAACAGCTATCTAACACTTAAATGCTGTTATTATTAAACTTACCTTTTATTATATCCTTAAGATTATGAGAATGCGGGAATTTTTCAGCTTGGTTCCCAAGGCAAAATCACACCGGAAGATACCCAGTTTTGAGTTATGGCGGCCATTGTCTGACGTCACTGTGAAAAGGGTCTATTCTCAGCGACGCAGTTAAGGGGGCGGGATAATCGACCTGATTGGCTGATGTGAGATCAGACTCTGTAAGTTATTGGTTGTTTAATCTGTCACTAAAAGCAATCACTAAAGAGATATTTCACAGGTTTTAAAGATTTTTAGCACTTTTTTTATCAATATTTCTGAACATATTTACAAACATATTCTTTTTTTAACCTTATTACTTTTTAATCTCGTTGTAGATTAAGATATTAAATCAACATCTATACATTTTTTTTTACTTGTGTTTTCAACACTGGGTTATATCCCAGTGTTTTTAACACTGGAACCTGAGCTCAGATTTCCTCTGAGCTCAGGAAATCCTCAGTATCGAGCAAAGGTGTTCATCAGTCAGACGACTCCTGTGAGATGTTTTGGTCATCTTCATCATGGAGAAAAGTTGCTCACACAGGTATGTGTTCAAATCTACATTTTTGGGCATCAAAGTCAGCAAATTGCCGGCTAAACTCAGTGCAGAGTACACCGAGTTTTTCAGCAAACTTTGCAGTGGAACACGGCGTTAGAGAGCTGCGTTTTTATGGTTTGCCAGCAGGGAAAATGGAAAAGGTTTCTGTGTTGCCTGTGTTTTTCCCAAAGGTACAGTTTAGTTTTAAAAGCTCTCACTGCAGCGTACGACGTGTCTCTGTGATGATGCGTCTCCGCCCCTGAAGCTGCAGGTTCAAGGCATCAAATCGCAAAAAATGGAAGTATGTATTTTTTAAAAGATGTGAAATGTAATAAAAGATATGCATTTTAGTTTTGTATGTATGTATATATACATACAAAACTAAAAACAATATAATCTTTTATATATAAGATTATATATAAAAGCGAATGTCTCAGACAATGGCGAATTGAAGTTGAGGTGCTGGAGTTACCATCAAGGGAGGACAAGCCCCTACATGGGATGTAGAATAGACAAATAACTGAAGTGGCTGATATCAGAAAATCCTACCAATGGCTGGAAAAAGCTGGACTCAACGACAGCACAGAGGCCCTCATCCTGGCCGCACAGGAACAGGGCCTAATCCTTTTTCTGGGTTTTCCAAAGTTTGGGTCAGTTATGAAAGACGAAAAGGGTCTTGAGATGTCTAAACGAATCCCTAAAAATGAAATCTCTGAAGCTTGTTTGTACTTTAAATGATAGAAGAGATGACAACAGTCGTTACCAATTGGGGGAAAAGTATATTCTCACTGCCGATTCTTTTTATCCCCGTTTTATTGACTTGGCTGCATTCCAGGGCTCATAATCAGGGTCATGATTTTTTTGGAATACAACCTTTGGGGAAATTAGAGCGTTACCATCCAACTCGGCATCACCTAGACAAGCAGGCTTCAATTTTCCAAATGAAATAAAGCACCAACAGGTTGTCAAAAAACATATTTAGTGGGCAAAAGACAAATAAAATAGAATCCGATTTTGGTCATAATTCAGGGAAATGAAGATGTAGCCACAGCCATAAAAGCAGGTGATAAACTGAACCATCAGAAATCAAATGTTCAGCAGGTTGAACCGGAACAGAGAAGCTGTGCAAGAAATAAAATATAAGAAATCTACAGATTCCGCAAAGCTGCATATGGGAGTTGCGCCGTAAGAAAAGAGGTGATCACCGATATGCGCTGTACATGACGCAACATGTCAAGAGAAACAAAAGGAACTGGTGCATCTCTACACGCTGACTGAGGGATTATCAGTCAGCATGATGTTTACAGATCTACAATAAATGAGAATAGAATATAATCTGATTGTTTCAATATTCCACTGCTCAGTAAGACTAAAGTGAAATCTCTGAAGGACTTGTAGTCAGAGACAGTAGTAGCATGAATAAAACTACATAAACACGAGAAACCAGAGTTTTAAATGCTTTATATTTTCTATGTTTGGCTCTTAGAGGGAATCTGCAGTGAGCTGAAACTGTTCAGCTGTTAAAGTCAGCAGAGATGCTGACTTTAAAATATTCAGCAGAAACTGTGAAACAGAAAGCAGATTTGTTTGTAAGTTTTGGTCATTTCCAGAGCAACATTCTGACTCTGAGCTGATTTTTATCTTTCAGTTGCAGACATGAGGAAGAGACGAAGCTGCTGATGGGTGGGGTTCAAAGAACCGTGAAGGAATGAAGATGATCCGGAGAGTTTGGCTTTATCTGAGGATCATCGGGAGCTAACAGATGGAAACAGAAGAATGTCTCATTCTTACCAAAACCTGGTTCACACATAGTTGTGGGTAGAATAGATTCAGTCTTCATATATGATTGTTTCAGTGATATTCATAAACAAACAGCTGAAAGTTCAGCTTTAAGCTGAGTGTTTTTGTTTCTGCTGACTGAATGAATACGTTGAAGAATGTGTTCATTCTTCTAATGCATAGAAGAATGTATTAAAAACAACAAGATCACATGACCTGCCTGGAACAGAACAGGCGTGTCTTCACTTTGACCTTTCAATGACTTTAACCGGTCTAATAAAGATGAAACTAAACATTTTCTCAGAGCTCATCAGTAGTTTCTGTAGAGGAGAAGTGTGACATGGTTGCTGTCTGAGAGGAAGATGAAGACGTTGGTGACGTTTGGGATCCTCCTGTACGGTAAGACCAGCTTCCTGTGATCAGCAGGTTGGCCTCTCTGGGCTTCAGTGAGGATTGTTTCTGAGTTGCAGGCTAGCAGAACGCCATGACCCGTTCACCAACAGGTCCCAGTGAACCTCGATGATGACCAGAACTGGTCCAGGGTCAGGCAATGGGTCACTAACATCTCTGCAGACCCCCCACATCCTGGACACTAACTGTTCAGAAGTGTTGGCTTCCATCTCGATGTCCTAATTTTTCATGTTGAACTGAAATTTCACAGATGAAGCAGATTTTAAAATTAAAGATGTTTGCAACAAAGGAGAAACTAATAACTGGTTGTTTCTTAGCAGCAGCTGCATTCCAGTGATTCTGGAATTATTTCAATGTATGACGGTGTGATTTAAATGTGTGTGTGCCGTTAGTGTCCTTAAGGATCCAGGCTGCAGTGATAGAGGTGTTTGAGGAGGCGCAGTCTGTCCTGCTGCCCTGCCTTTATGGGGGAATAATGCCTGAAGATCCCTTCGTTATCTGGACTCGTAACGATCACAACTCCAAAGTTTTCCTCTTCCGACAAGAAGGCAGTGATCAAGAAGGACAGAACCAGATCTACAGAGGAAGAACATCGATGAGTCCTGATGCTCTGGAAACTGGAAACTACAGCCTCACCTTCAGAAAGCCTCAACTGACTGACAGTGGAAACTACGTCTGCAGCATCGCTGATGGAGTAAAGACGCTAAAGCTGACAGAGGTTCAGCTCAATGTCAAAGGTCAGTTATTTTGTACATGTTAATATCCAAAAAATGTAAAAGATGATGCACAGAGTGGTGAACCAAGAAGAAGACCATCAGATGCTATATGTGACAGATGACCTTTAAATACAGAGCAAAGAAAACTCAACATGAACACATCGCTAGCTTCAATGTTAGCATGATGTCTTAATGTCAAGAAATTTTGTCCTCTATTTATAAAGTCAGTAAATTTACCAGGTCAGGAGCTGTAACACGTCTTGTAAAGGGTTATTATTTGTTCACCCAGTCCTGGGACCCTCAAATTTAACCAATACTCAGCTTTTCTACTAGTTTCTTTTTGAACTCTTATTTCTCTTTGGCAGTTTTAGCNCCACTTTCTGGCCCCTTTGAGTCATGTCCAGGTCAGGGCCGGCCCAAGGCACAAGCAAACCAAGAAGCTGCTTAGGGCCACTAAGGGGCCCCTCAGTGGAGCTAATTGTTTTATTTTTTTAGTAATAATTTCTAAGTCATTATAATATCAAAAACACACAATTTCACTACAAAGTGATTTGTTTTTACAATAACACACCGTGTTTGATAATAATTAAAACGTCTCAATGTTTGACATTGTCTAGCAAAATGTTTTTACGTCAGGCTACATGGCTGCTACATCGATGAGCTGCTCTATGCTGTAGTTGTGGATATGTTGTTTGTTGACTAAAATAATATTGTGGCTAAATCAATTATTTTTACATCAACTTCTAAGTTATGGGAAACTTCAGTTAAAGTCATTTGAAAGCTCAGAATCAGTCCAGTACCGGTACCGGTCCACATTCTCAGGGGACAAAGACTCACCTGGTATAAATTAACGTTTTAGCTATTAGAGTAACACTTAGGTGAAATTTATTTAATCAAAGAATGTCATGAATATGTGTGTAGGGCTGCACCGATTGCAGTTTTCTGGCCGATCCTTGGTCACCGATCTTTAAAAAGCCTGAGCTGCTGATTTTGATTTAGGCTGATATGAATTTTTTTTGTCTGAAATGTTAAATTTAGCAAGAAAGTCACTGTTGGTAACAGTGAGGTGAATATTGTTAACTGTAAACGTGCAGACCTGACCTGGTGGGTCAGTCTGTCAGTCAAACCTCTCACTGCAGAGCAGAAGAGAACAGAGGCTGATTTATAAACCTTTGCTGGTGAAGATAAGATCAGGGGATAAGATGGGCTTCACATGTAAGTATCAGCAGATCACGATCCCCCAGAATTAAGGAAATCATCGTCCAGAAATCAACTGGTGGATAAATCAGTTGGCCAATAAATGTATCCTATTATACATGTATATGTCAGAGCCCAGCTTAACGTCAGCTGATAGCCCCGGGTTCTCAGACAACAAGGCGGTAAACAGTAACACGTGGGCGTAGGTTTGGGTAGGGACGGTAGGGACATGTCCCTACCAATATTCACGGGATATGAAAAAGTCCCGACCAATTTTTGCCATATTGGCTCAAAGAACGTGGATCTACGATCTTTGATTAGCAGCAACAGGCGGTGCGCGGAACGGAAGTTTCTTAGTTTGACATTTATTCTGGGGCCCCGAACCGGGGTCGGGGGGGGGGAGGGGGAGTCAGTTGAATCGTCGGACGTTCTTTGATTAGCTGCAAAAGGCGGCGGCTAGCTGGGCACACG
>NW_006799948.1:905924-976633 GCF_000485575.1 Poecilia formosa | reverse complement strand
GGCGTTCTGGAGGAACTGCAGACGTAACATCTGTCCGTTTCGGAGAAGCGAAACCACGTTCAGACCCCAGCGGGTGAAGTGATGCTAATTTATGTGAAGCGCTGGAGGGGTACATAAAATGACATGGCGGGCCACATGTGGCCCGCGGGCCTTGAGTTTGACACATGTGCTTTATTATTTTAAATTATATTTAGAATTCCTAATTGCACTTTCAGAACCATTTGAAAGAAGTTGCATGTTTTACATATATTGTTTTTTTCAGTTCCTTTATTTATTTATTTTACATTGGCTGTTCTCCTGATTTTACTGACTGAACAAATTAAAATTGACATTCAGATCGCTCTGACAGGCATTAATTTTTTTGTTTGTTAATAGTTGCACACGAGTAGAGTTGCCAGTCGAGGGTGATTCTTTTTTGTGGCAACATTTCAGCTTCAGGAGTTTTGAAATAAGAAAAATGTATTAATGTTTTAAGTTTTAAATATTGTGTTAAAACACTGACATGTTTAACAATAACAAATTAGTAATAATTGGATAAATTAATAATTACAGGTGTTTTTTTCCCCACCATTGTCTCTGAATGTGTTCCACCCTGTTAGGAACATAGTTAAACATGTCAATTTAGGGGAAAAATACTTTTTCTTAAAAGAGTGTGTGTGTCCCTTTTACTGTATATGTTTTATTTTTGAAATTGTAACATGTAGTTATGGGTCATTTATGTCTGTATTTGTTTTGTTTACTCATTATTACCGACAGCATAGAAAATATTGCTAATTTTAAAAACTTATGTAATGTAATGTAATTTTATTTATATAGCACACTTTCAGCAACAAGGCAATTCAAAGTGCTTTACATGAGTTAAAGGAAATACAAACAAAATAACAAACCAAAGGAAAGAAAAAAAAGAGGAAAGAAAACTAATCTAATGTTCTAAAGTATGTAAACTAAGTGCTCCTGTTCAGGGTTGCTAAGTATCTAATACAATTTCTAAATGGTGAGTACTCTACAGTTTCTGATATTACTAATAAACTAAAATAATCAACAATACCTTATACCAATATGTGCATTTATTGGTCTTCAATTCCCAACATGGCAAAGAAAAGTCCACAGTACTTAATGTTTCTGTAACAATATTTAAAACAGATAAATGGCAAAGACATCTGATAATAACTCAGACTATTCTGCAACTCTATTTCATCATCTGAAATTTTTTATTTTACTTAAAATGATAACTTTTCACCCTGTTTGGTTCATGAACCTAACAGGGTGAAACTTTTCTAACTAATCTACTTGTAGCTCTTTATGGGGTCAACATTTAGCTAGTTAACCTTCAACATACTCTCTTAGAACAGATGTGTTGAAAACAACGCATGATGTGTTAAATTTTAACACATGTGCCGCATCAGCTCAAGGACAACACGTGACGTGTTATTTGTAACACAATTTTTGTGTCTGTCATTTTAACACAAGTATTGTGTCACTTAAATCAACACAAAATATATGTCAAGATGTGTTATTTTGAAACACAAATGTGTAGAATGTATTTTCATAGATTAGACCTTATAAAAATTGACAATTCAAATTGTTGATATTAGAGATTCTTTTATTACAATCAGGAAAATAACAAAGTTGACACAGCTACAATTTATAGTTAAAATATTAAAAAATTTAAATAGAAATTGAAATCACCAAGCTAACAAAATAGCACTTTTTCTAATGTTAAATACAATAACNGGAAACGTTACTTACTGACCAGGGCAGAGTTCCCCCTCTGCCCGCTGATGGTCCGACACGTCGTTCCCACTGATTGTATCCTCTGCTGCCAACCACTGGCTCGTTCGGGGTCGCAGTCCTCCGTCACGAACCTTCCTGGGTTCCTTTTTTTCTTCTCCTCTCAACGCGAAGTCCTCTTCCTTTTAAGAGCCACTGTCAGCGTCTTGCAGGTTCCAGGTATCCTGCCTACGGGCACGCCCACCCCACGCAGGTGACTGGAAGCAGCCATTAGTTCTTGGAGTCCACAGTGAATAAAAAAAACAAAACATGCAGCAAAAACAAACAAAAACCACACTTAAAAAGCAAAAACTAATTTCCACTGTGTGACATATATAATGTAAACAGCACTGCCAGAGATGCAATAAGTTTATAGCAGGTGTGTGAATGATCTAATGATCGGACTGCTGATTGCAGCCAGTCCACATTGTTAGCAGAACTAGGGGGCCCCAAAACATTTCGCGTAGGGCCCCATAGAGACTTGGGCCGTCTTTGTCTCTTCCAGTACCCGAATAGGGCAGAGAGGCTCATCGGGCCCACCTGCATCAAAGCGAGCAAGCTAGAGGGCCACATAGTGGCTTGCAGATGAGGTCACCTTAGGAAGAAACTCTACATTGAACCAAAGAGTAACCCCCGAACCAGCTGGTTTCTAATGGCAACAGGATTCATGAACAGACAACGCATGTAGTTCACCCACCCACTTTTCTGCAGCAATGGCAAGGGGAACAGCGGTCTTCCTTGAGAAGCACTCAAGGCTCACTTGAGCCAAGGGCTCAAACGAAGGAGATTGTAGGGCAGCAAGGACAAGAGAGAGGTCCCACACAGGCCCGACAGGGCGTGTGGGAGGGGCCAAACGTTGGGCACCTCTCAGAAACCAGGAAATATCCTTGTTACGGCCTCTCATCTCTCCACCCATCACCGTATGCCAACAAGAGATGGCAGCAACACAAACTTTCAGAGTGGATGGAGACTGACCTTGAGAAAGCATTGCTTGAAAGAAGGTTAAAATAACAGAAATATGACAGTGTATAGGGTCCTCATGTCTGGCATGACACCAGCTGTTAAAAACCTTCCACTTGTGGGTGTACACCAGCATGTGGAAAGGGCCCTGGCATTAGTCACTGTATGTCCGATCTCTCCGTCTTACTTTGAGAAGGTAATACCGGCAAACACAGAGCTGGAGGTGACTGAGATTGGGATGCAGGATCTGACCCCCAGCTGTGGCAGAAGGTCCTTCCTGTGGAAGCTGCAACAGAGCCTGATCAGCAGTAGAAACCAGGTTCTCCGGGGGCCAGAGGGAAGCCACTAGAAGGACCTGATGCCCCTCCTGAAGTACTCTCAGGAGTGTTGGGCCTATCAGAGGAAGCGGCAGAAAGGCGTAGAGCAGCACTCTTAGCCAGTCGTGTGCCAGTGCGTCTTGGCCCAGGGGACTGGCACTATCTGCCAGAGAGAACCAAAGCGGGCAACATGTCGTCTCTTGGGATGCAAATAGGTGTACAGCTGCTTTGCCGTATCTCTCCCAAATCACAGAGAAGGCAGCGAGCCCAGTCGATCCTCTCTCACTGCATCTCACCACTGAGCCAGTGATGCAAGGCATTGAAGGGACACCAGCAGTTTCCTGTGTCGGTGCAGTGTACGATATGGGTCCAGCTTTAGGCTGTTGGAAAGGTTGAGAATGGTTGAAAATGAAAATGTTTTATTGCGTTTATGCGCCATTATTTCAGGTAGTTCTCAGTGAAACTCAGGTGAAAATGCTGTTAAAAGGTTAATAAAGGAAGCCACGTTCTGACAACTTCCTGAAGATGGAGTTTCAGAAAAAGCAGGAGTTTTTAAAGAGGCAGAGACCCAATTTCAAGGCATTTAATTACAGTCACATTCCTTTTAAATTATATTTGGCAGCATTTTCATTACAACTGAAGGTAACAGTTACTTGTTTGTGCTATTAATGGCCAACACACATCATTTACTTCTTTAACAAATTCTAAAATCTGGAGGCCGATTATCAAAACGTTTTATCTTGCATGCAGAGATCAGGTTGCATAAGAAGGTCCCCTACAAACGACAGGTCCTCTGAAATCCAACCAACTCGATTGAACTTTCAAGAAGTAAGCCTCGTCTGCGATGAATCCAATCATTTACAACATTTTAAAAACTTTGGCATCTTCATGAGCAAATTCAAATTCTGGAACCAGCAAAACGACTTGCCACTGCTCAGAAGTCGGGGCGTCATAAAAATCTGACAAAAACAATTCAGATTGGGAAAATGAATCTCAGTGGCTGTGGAAGTACTTGCTGAGTTTCAAATAACTTCATCAACCCCCATCAGGTAATAACGCCATATTTGTGTGTTATTGCCTGACGGGGCATCAAATCGCAAAAATGGAAGTATTTATTTCTTAAAAGATGAGAAATTTAAATTAAAGATGGTAAAAGATGTGCACTGAACACTTCAGGATTGCTGAAAGGCAAAGCAAGCCGAGTTTAATATGAATATTTATTTAAAAATCCATAGTTCAATACAGAAATAGTCATCTATGTATTATCAGACAATCAGTACTTCGCCATGCTTTATCTGATCACGGGTTCAGTAAAAGTACAAGATAAATAGATTTATAGACATTTTTTTTTAACCCCCGGACTTGAGCTTTGTGCAAAGAAAACACAAGAAAGCAATAGAAACACCGGCACAAAGTAGATACGGATCAAATCGTTTTCAATAAAACAGTTTTCTGAAGAAGGCATCGCACAATTCCAAGAGAGTCAGTGAAAGATTTAAGGCCATTTTGTACAGTTAATCCTTCATATAGATAATCTGTAGACTTCAAAACACTCAGTTTTCACCAAAAGGAACTGGTGCATCCCTTGTAAAACTGTACATGCAAACATAGTAGTGCACGTCGTTAAGGAGATATGACAAGCATACAACATATTATTTGGATATCTTTAGTAAACAAAAATCTTACGTGTGTTAACACCTCACTTGGTATAATAATAATAATATATATATATAAACTCCTATAAATGTGCCTCGCACACACACACACACACACACACAGAGTAATTTACATGCACGCGTACACACTTTCATAAACACACTTCTGGCTTCATGAATAGGCAGATTTAATGAGCTGTGGCTCCATGGATTATATATATATATATATATATTATATATATATATTAAGCAAAAAGGAACTAAAAGCCGAAGAGCTCTGCTTCACATGAGAACTCAGGGCTGAGAAAAACCTCCGTCCTGGTCATCGGTCGATATGTAAAACATTTAGATCTACAAAATATCAAATTTTAAACGTCAGGATTCTTGTCATAATATTTATGAAAGGACATCATTAATGTAGTCAATTACAGAGGAGATTGTTTTGTAAAAAATTAACTAAAACATCACACACCATGTGGTGATGTTAACCAGTGACTGCCTGACCATCTTGGAATGGTTGTATACAGAGTCTGAGTGCCACCAAGTGGCCAATTATTTAATGAAATAATAATAAAATGATTTTGATTGTTTGGCCACAGGAATCTTTCTAAGAATGGAATCTCGGAATGGTGATATTTCGTCCAAGCATTTCGTGAAACCTCGATTGAACATCAGAAACACATTTGCCCTTCCAATCAATGCAGCCTGTGGTAAATCCCACAGTGCAGGATCAGTTTCCAGTTTAGTGCTTGTGTTTTACACTGCATCTGCTGCAGTAATGAGCTGCTCATTTTTGACCTGCTATCCTAATGATGTGTCCAGCTAAGCTTTGAACACAGCAGTTGTGCTAAGCTACCAAACACACGCTCACAAAGTTGGTCCAGTCAGACTGCTACAGTGACCACACATGAGAAAGAGGGAGCAAGAAAATGCCATAAGTTTAGGATTCAGAGGCAACTGTTGTAGGTCTGACTGGGAAATTACTTTTTGAATAAGAAAAAATACTGATGTACTCTGTTTTTAAGCTGTGTTAAGCCTAAAAGATGGAATTTATCCAATTAAAAAATATTTTATTAGGCGTTTTATCCTATATGTCTCATTTTAAATATTATGTTGATTCTCATACAAACTCATAAAACATTTAGTAATATTAAATACTTTATCCCTGTTTGGAAAGATATTACTTCAGTGACCTTTTTATAATTTAGCTGCTGTTACGTTATTTCATTCAGTCTTTCACTCTCATTCATCGCTGACAGCACAGATCGGACCGCATCCAACCCACATTCGCAACAAAAATAGAAGACATCAGTGTTAATTCATCGGATGTTGTCGGTGGATAACGACTCGCACAGACCATGGCACATACAAATACAAATATTAAAACTTGTGTACAAAGTTGTATCAAAGCCATAAGGTGTAATAAAAACCTGCAAACGCACGTACGTGCTCGCCAATGCCACAAAGAACCAAAAAGAAAAACGAAAACCAAACGCACGCAATGGGGTAATTTAGATTTTCTATGCATTTTTGACCACTGGGCTCGTTTTGCTCAAACAGCATTTAGTTTGAGAGCAGCTGCTGAGGTGTTAAAACATGGAGGGAGGAAGGTGGTGTGAGGACACAATGACATGAAACCCCTCAGCCACGATTAGCAAGGAAGTTTGGAGGGAAAAAAAAGACTTGAGTATGAAGACAGTAGCTACATTTCCATTCAACAGTCAATAATGCTACATAAAATTTAGAGTCACTCAAAAATGTTTCAAGTACCGTAAATTTGGATTCATTTTTAAAAACTGGACTTGGGGCAAACCAAAAAAAAAAAGTAAGAATCTACAATTTGGCAGCAGTTCTGTTTAGTTTGGCTACGGAAGCTATGCTAGCTCAAAAGAGACAGCTGATGTTGGCAAGTTGCTGTAAAACAGAAACTGTTCAAGGCCATAGAGCTTTATTAATTTTGAAAGACTGGACTAATCAATAAACTTAAGAATCAACAACATGCTAGCAGTCCAGCTTGGCTGCGGATGGTAGGCTAGCTCAAAACAATCAGCTAATGCTTGAGGCTATCTGGCATCTGGCTATATCCTTTTACCTGTATGAATATACATCATAAGAATTTTAATGCCAACATTAAATAGAAAAGCTAGCATTATGATGTTGTGGTACATTTCTAATATTACAGAAGGTTAGCATGTTGTTAGCACAAAACAACTGATTTGTTTGACTATTTAATCAAATGGTTGGCGATGGGATTGTAATTCAAACATTTTTGAGTTGTATTCACAAAGCGTGTGTTGTATGGGTTAAAAAGTCATGCACAAAACTTTCCATGATAAAAACAAACCTTTTGAACCTTCCTTTGAACTTTGAGAATTAGAGAAATTTCATAAAAAATTATAATATCAAATAAATAAAGCAAGGGAAAGAAGGAAAGGAGCATACGTTGGATGGAAACACAGCTACTAAAAGAGTGAGAGGCACAAAGGAAGAGAAACTAAGTGAGACACAGGAATTTACCTCCCACAAACGCATGTATGGAGAAAAGAGGTAGTGCAGGGTCACTGTCTGCATGCACTTGACTGAGGCTACACGCATGCAAAAAGGTTAATACAAACACCAGAATACAGTCCAGTACGGTACAGCACGGTACGGTACAGAAGGGCTACCAGGACCTGCACTGCAGCTATCTGACGTAAAGCCAGGAGAAGAGAAAGTATTACAACCTTCATGGTGAAACTGTATATAAAAGTATCAACAGTAAAAATCCTTGCTAGCATTTACTGTAAACAATGAGTTAGAGAGAGAAAAGAGAAAGAGAAGATACATATTTCCTTCTTTCTTTTTTTTTTTTTTTACAGAAGATCAAGTCATTTTTCTTTCTTTGTCTGGAAACATTCCCTTCACATTTTTTTTCAAGCTAAAATCCAGATCATTAACTCCTTCTTGTTTTTGCGTCTCTTTTCTCTGCACAGTTTGAATCTGTCGGCTCTCTCCGAAGCTTTTCTTGGTTTCACTCGCGCTCGCACCCACACGTACACAACAGAAGAAAAACAATAAACATCCTATCAAAATCCAGACAATTACAGGAATGCTCGATAGTGGAAGTAAACAGACTCTTGCTGCGTTTTCCTTCTAAAGCACCGCTTTCCCGGCCTGACGTGCAGCTTCCTGACCGCGAGAAAAAACACACACCCCTCCCCCGTCATCCATGACGGCAAATCATGGAGAGCGGCTTTAAGGAGACGGAAGTATTTTGCGCGTTAAGTTTGGAGAACACCTGACTGTAAGACTTTTGACTCTCTACGACTTGCTCCTTATATCTGGGTTTGGACCGGCTGCCCCGGCGGCGTGTAGGGAGGTGGCGCCGGCGAAGGCTTTATCCCCCGGGTCCGCATGTAGGAGAGGAACTGGTCCGGGATCTCGGCCAGGACGTCTTTGGCGAGCCGGGCCATGCTCAGAATGTGGTTCCCACTTCTGTCGATGTAGTCTCTGAATGGAACAAACTGGAAGGTAAAAACGAACAAAGAATTACTGGAAAGATTCGGAAAAACCGTCAGCGACATAAACGGCAAACTCAGAGTTACCGTAAGTTCACATTTCTTAGCATCTCTGGCTACTTTAGTGCATACAAAGCCCTTAGCATATCTTCCTTCTCTGCTAAAGAACTGGCAAAAGAAATTTCACAGCACAGTTTTCTAGTGTATAGCAGGCGTCGAATGTGAAACAGAAAAATAAGCAATAAAAATGAATAAAAGTCAATCATATCCTTTTGATTTGGGTCTAATTCTAGTCATTTTGCAGTTCCAGCCGATGCCTCAGGTTCAAAATTCAATGTCTGTTTTATTCTGGTGCTGTATACATGTTTAAACATTTTTACACGCAATACAAAGAGAA
This sequence comes from Poecilia formosa, assembly GCF_000485575.1. Lineage (NCBI taxonomy): Eukaryota > Metazoa > Chordata > Actinopteri > Cyprinodontiformes > Poeciliidae > Poecilia > Poecilia formosa. The sequence continues at coordinate 968,037 of NW_006799948.1, read as the reverse complement.
CGTGTATGTAAATCCAATAATTTAACCATGAGTGTCACTTCACCTCATGACAAGGCGAAGAAGTTTTCACTGTGGTTTTATGAAGAATGACTGCACACATACTGTCTATACGGTCTAAAACATGATTAATAGCAACAACAACAACAACAAAAAATCACAGATCAAAAATATTCCTTTATTTTATTGGATGTTTCCACCTGCAGTAACAAGATCCTATTGCTGCTCATGCCTCACCATGCCATTTGAGTTATTAACTTGCTCATAATGAGAATCTGCAGGCTGAGCTGGAGCAATACTCCAAGGGTGAAACCAAGTTGTTTTTTTCTTCTCCTTCCCTGTACGAAGACACTGAATGTGTGCGTATCCGCTTATTAAAAAGCTGGCTAATGAGCATCCGTGTGGCTGTATGGGAGGGTGCCAGGCAGCGCGGTCTGATGATGGCGACATAAAGGTCACAGTCAAACAAACTGCTCAGTCTGACCGCACGTCTTTTCTTTGCATCGGTGCCGGGATATAGCCTGAATCCGACTGGTATTACTAGTGACGTTTTCCAGCGCAGCAGCAATAAAAAAAAAGAGGGATATGGATAGGTAAGAATGAAAAAAAGAAAAAGGTTGTAAATAGGATTAAAGAAATGAGTGCTTAAAATATAAATGTTGAAATCTAAAGAAGCCAAAATGCTTTCTTGGCTTTTCCAACACAACATTGGGACAGAGTTGAGCTGCAGGTCTCTATTCATCTACTTTAATGAGAAGGGGTCAAGAGGTGGCTCTTTGTGTGCGTCTGTGTCAAGGTTTTCCAGTGAGAGTCTGGTGCACCCATGGGCACCAGATTATGTTATAAAGAAAGGGAGGGAAGCAGGAAAAAAATACCTTACACACACTCCAGAAAATATCAAGGATACATAATCACCAAATTATATACATAAAAAAAAACATTGAAGTTTTAGTATAGATTTGGACAATATCACAGTTTCTGAAGAGGCACTTCACTGAAAAATGAAGCAAAGAAGCGAGGATAAAATGGATACTGAAGCCAATATTTAGTGATATTTCTACAAACATGACCTCAATTTAATGACAGCTTTAATCCAGAATGACTCCAACCACAGAACAAAACTGTACTGCAACCTTAGACACAGTTAGATTTGAAACCGTCATGACATTTGAGGTGGAAAAAAAAGGGACTGATTACCTGAACAATGTCTCTCTCTGCAAATCTTCCCCTGGATGAGATTCGGACTTCATCGCCATCCAACTCCACCATGGCTGAGAAGAAGATAAAGCGTTAAACCACAAACTAAATTATAAAAGGCGTGCAAGTCAGTTCTGGAGGCTGAATTCTAATCTAAGAGTGTAACTTGAAAATGTTTTTTTGTCGTATTAGGTACGGCTTACCATCAAATTCTGCTGGACCGACCCCCACAATAATAATTGACATTGGGAGACATGAAGCCTACAACACAGAGAGAGAGAGAGAGAGAGAGAAAAGCAGAGCCATAGAAGATTAAAACAGTCTCCCAAACTTTGCATTTGTTTAAGCAGGATATTTATCCCTTAAGTATTTTTCAATTGCACAAAGAAATCAAAAGACCAGCCACTGTTAAAAGAAAAAGTTCAAAGTACTGGTTCAACTAGTTAAAAGATGGAGACATAAAATAACTGCAGAGTCGCATTATAACACATCTGACTAAAACAGTTTGATCATCAGCTGAGCAACACTATTTGATCTCACGCTACAATAACTAGATGCCTTACTCACCTCAGCATGCTTAAAGCTCAAAACAAAACTGACCTCATGACCTACTTCCTGACTGACATGGCTAATATTCTCTGAGCAATTAGCGTCATTGCCTGACGGTCAGCTGATCCTTGAAAATAAAATATGAATTGACAAAAAAAAAAATGATATGGCGTCCTCCCGGCTAAAAGCAACAAGCCATGTTCTGAACGTTCATACTGTATTCATAATAATAATAATGAACTTAATTTAAACGCGATTAAATTAGATAAATTGTTCCGTATTATGCATTTTATTTTCCAGTAAACACACAAAGGCCCCGTTGATGCTTGGCGCCGTGCGCTCGGTCTGAGCGGGGGTTTGTGTGAGTGTTTGGTGTGCGTCTCCCTCCGCCTGCAGTGCCGTGTGGGTTGAGACATCGCAGTCACTCACGTTACAGATAAGGAAATCTACAAGAGCGGCTGAACTCACTGACAGCCTGCAAATGACAAGAGTTTACGTCGTGTTTGTGGGTAGAGCTTTGAAGGGTGTATTATAGGGAGGATATCAATGGTGTGTGTGTGTGTGTGAGAGAGTGTTCAGTGTATCTGAGTAATGATCCGACCTCAGGCAGGAGAGACAGATGATCCTATCTAAACATGTCAGGGTTTTTTGTGTTTCCTCTCAATAAACGTTCCCCTTTGGGTCTCCATTCCCTGTAGTTTGTCTTTTTCACCTAATGTCTGTCCATTTCCAACCGTTTTACTCTCTGTCGTTACGTTGTCTCTCTACATTTTACAGCCCGTGTTTCTTTCAAAGGCTCGGGTCGCTGGCTTAACAGGAACCCCTTCGCTTTGTTTGTATTCTACGCGACACTCTTTCCTCTGGAGCTCGCTTTGAGTCGACAGTGATGGAGAGGACAGGGGAGGGGTGGAAAGCACACCGTTAGAGGAATATGTAACTAATAAAAAAAAAAAAGAGAGAAGAGTAAAGGCTCTCTTGTTACATAACATCTCTAGTGGCAAAGCAGGAAAAGGAAGATCATTTCTCTTGACAGCTTCTCTTCTTCTTCAGCTCGACTTTTGCTTCTGGATGATAAAAATAACTGATAAATGCCATAATGTGTGATTTTTTTCCTGACGTCTCTCTGTCAGTAAAGTTAGAAGCTGATAATTATCCACAAAACAAGCTGATTAGAAAATAGCAACTTGTTTTTTAGCCGTCATTCAGAGAGTGGTGTATGTAATCAGGAGCGACGGGAAAATAACCCAGAAAACAAGACGGCGGCAGTGGATGTTGGTTTAATTAAAGTCTGAATCTGATGAAATGTGCTCCAATGGAAGCCGAGGGATCCAAAGAAAAACGTGAAAAAATAAAAAAAAATTAATAGCCGACTTCTAATGAATTCAACTGATGCTTTTAATGAGTGGAAGCTATTGCTGATCAGATACTAAAGTAATCTGATATATTGAATATACATGATTTCTTCTTCTTCTTCTTGACGTATCTGGTTCTGGTATGTGGTAGGTCATCACTAGCATGTAGAGGTTTTAAAGTTTTTAACCAGAACTTTAAATATGAGAATATGAAATATGAAACCCAAGTTTCTGCTTGGGTTTGACAATGTTATTGTGCAAAGTCCAATTATTTCTTCATGTGTCATGTTTTCCTACTGAATAAAGGAACGTAAATTACTTTCTTTTTTTTTTTAAGATGAGATGATGCTACTGCAATAAAAACATTTATTTAAAGGCGTTTGTACAAAATTTTACAAGGATTTTTAATATCTTCATGGACATTGAACACAATCTATACGTAATTACTAAAATAAAAGAAAATAAAAAAAACAGTTCGTGTCACATTAATCAACTCCATTTTATAATAAAGTCCACAGCCTTCTGAAAAAAAAGTTTAATATTTAGTATATTTACTACATTTTACTGCATCGTTCATTAAGTTTATGAAGCAGAATCATTATTGAGGGCAATTATGCTGGAAATCTGAGTTTTAGATTTGAAATGAGTGTCAGACTTTACCAGTCGAGAAGTGAAGAGTCCAGTTTACTCACATTGACAATCGACTCCTTCGTTTGGGCCATGTCCGAGATAACGCCGTCGGTGATGATGAGCAGCACAAAGTACTGAGAACCGTCCTTCACAGAAGCAGCGTATCTGGAAACAGAAGCGCAAAAATAACTAGCTTTTAGCTTCGTACAACAACCTAGAGCTCTTAAGATGAAGAGCACTTGGGTCGTGCGGCAAGAGGCACACAAGCCAGCTCAAAACCAGATTAAGGCTGAGGAGTGGCCTAGTCAAAGTTTGGATTTAAATCTGACTGGAATGGTGTAGTACAATCTTTGTCTAACAATGCACTAACGTTGCAAAATTAAAAGACGTCCACAAAGTGGTTGATTTATGGGTAAATACTTTTTAACATGAGGCCATGTTAGTTTGGATGGTCCATTTCTCATTACAAATGTTTGTTTGACCACAGAAAAGCAGAAAAACAGAAGACATCTCTTCTGAACCTTGTTGGCACGTTCACTCCTGTGAAGACGGACAGTCCGCAATGGTTTCCAAACTGTTTGGAAACGACCTTGTAATGGTTCCCAGATTGAGGTGCACTTGCAGCTTCCTCGCTAAAGTCAAGGCTAATGTCTTTTCACCTTGGTATTGTTCTATGCAAAGTGGTTCTTGCATACAAACTGTGTTTTTTCCCACATGTGTGTACGTCTGCGTACTTATTAAGTCTAATAAAGTGCTTTATCTGAGTGGCCTTAATAGTGGGTGATCACAAAGCAGGAGCAAGCCTGATGTCATGCATCAATATTCAGGTCTTTTCTCACAAACCCTGCTTTCGTCTCGTCATGCCAGTGAGATTTCAGTAAATTATCACTCAGATCTGTGAAATAACCTGATGAGACATCACTCGGGTGCACCGCTTTAATTACATCCTTGTATGAAAAGTTTCTTAATGTGTTTTTCAGAGAACTTTGACGCGCCAGCTCTCCTTCCCTGCAGCATGATTTATGCTCTCATCGCGGCGCAGACAGAAACAAACATGTAATCAACTCCTTAAATAAAAACACTTCTTGTTAGCTACCTGGCAACACTCGCCTCACAGAGCTCATTATGGAAAAAAAAATAAGCCGGGAGAGTGTGTTTGGAGTCGGTGCACCCGCGCGTTGTTTCGCACATACTCCAAAGAAATCAATTACATAAGCAGTGGTGGAAAACATGCGAGTGGAGGAGCAAAGAAAAGTTGCTTTAATTACACTACAACTCCAAAAAGCGAGTGTTTGTGGTACCTGGCGACGTGGTTGATGACGGGGGAGAAGTTGGTGGGTCCGTAGAGCTGGACGGACTTCAGACTCTGGTAGTAGGCCTCCATTACACCCTCAATGCCTGCGCAGTACGGGTTCTGAGGGTTACCGTTCTGAAAACGCGAGAAAAGGTCAGTTATTGCAACATCTTGGACGAGCAAGTGAAGGAGACGGAGCAATGAAACGTAACTGAAACCTTAAAGGGGCAGGATTATGTTAAATCAATGTTTTAAGCTTTACATCATGTTATGATGTTATTCCATCACCAAAAGCCGCCTCACAGAGCATCCCTCTTCCCAACCAACCCCCCCAAAACAAGTGCAACAAATAACAAAAAACCAGGGGAAACGCAACGCCGCCGGGAAAAAGAAAAAGTCACTTTATGGGCCAAAAAAAGGCACAATGTAACTGAAAAATACATAGTACTGCCTCTTTAAGAAACAAGCAAAGAGACTTTAATTCTCTCTGTTCAGAAAAGGGTTAAGTTAAGCCTCATAAATTACTAATCCAAGCCTGCTTTAAGCTTCCTAATAACTTTCTTATAAAATATCAAAGTTTAAAAAGTTTTGCTTATGCGCATAAAGAAAGTCCGACAGCAGAATTTAGATCATGTCCCGGCCTTCCACTCACCAGGGCAAACTCATGGGACACCCGTCCGTCCGGCGGCAGCTTGGCTCCGAAGCCCAGTGCGGGGAACATCTTGTCGCTGTCGTAGTCCTGAATGATCTCGCCGACCGCCTTCAGGGCCATGGCGTAGGCGTTCAGCTGGTAGGGGCTCATGTAGTGGAGAGAGGTGGGCTGGGCTGGGTTTCCTATGAAACGCAAAAGGCGTGCAGGACCATCAGAAATTCAAAGATTGCGAGCTGATATTTTACGACCCCTCGGTTTTCTGAAAATATTTTACTGTGTCGAGGAAAAAAGTTGGGAATTTTGTCAGGGAGCAAGTTCAAAATTGGGTTAACGAGTAAACGCCTTAAAAGACGTAGTTGCTTCACAGACGCAGCGCTAATGTAAAGTTTATTTTGACCTTCCAAGTTGTGACTTATGTCAGCGGTTCGCTTGCTCATAAAAACATTTCCTGACAGACCCACAGGATCATGTGCACCAACAGTTCAGACTCATCGGTCCGTCCACTGCTTGAAAGCATTTGCTACATTTAACAGAACTTAGCTTAATTGCTGCCCCCTGTTCTGAATGGCTGGAGCTCAACCCTAAATGCATAACTCGCTCCGTAATCAACACCATCTTAGCCTGTTAGCGCGCTGAGCTTTAGCTGCCAGGTGTGATGGAGGGGGGCCATTAAGGAATACTTGATTTCTCCATTTGCATATGTTTGAATAAATTTCCCTTATGTGCTCAGGGTTTTTTTTTTTCTGTCTTCAGGCAGCTCTCTAAGTGTGAATGTGTGCACGGTTCAAGTGTGTCCTCACCGTTGGACGCTGTGAAATCAATGGCCACCGTGAAGTTGATCTGGGTCCTTTGAAAACAAAAGGAGACACCGTTTATTAGTCAGGACATGGCAGGTATTGACAGCACCGGTCGGGAGAGACCGACGCCTCATTTGAAATCAAAAACACTCCACAACTTGTTGACCTCTAGAAGGATCATGTGGTTAGGCAATCTGTCATGGCAAATCCTCAACGCTGCCGCTTGTACACTAATCCTTGGAGTCAAACCCCAATCGGGTCATCATCCTTGTTACCTTCACATGTCAATGAAAAGCAGAGAAATCTCTTTGAGCCCAGAGTTAATTGCCCTCATGTTCAAACTAATGTGTACAAAGAGTAGACATAATCACCCCAACAGGGTGTGACTGTCATGGTCACATTGTTTTTTGTTCCAAGTCAGTCTTGTGCTTTGCTTGGACTGGGCTTGGGCCCCCGGGGCAAAGATACGTCATATCACCAGTCAATCTCCAACAACTGGTCTGGCAGCACTTGATGTAGCTTTTAATATAAGTGTATTAAATAAGTAGAAAACCAAAGGAATCAGTAATGGTGGAAACACCGTTTTTCACAGCCATGAAAACACTATTTAGCTACTTTACTCAATCACCGGAAAATAACAGGGCTTTTTCTCGGGGACAGCTGTAGGGACACGGGGTCAGCAAGTGGATTCTGGTCCAGGTCCTCATGTTGGCAAACAGAAGCTCCATCCGAGCAGTCTAAATAATTCATGTTCCTGTTCCTCTCCTGCCACACCTCTGGCCGTCACAGATGCACAAATGCTTGACAGAACAACTCAAACTGTGAGGGGAAAAAACCGGGACGAGGTGAACTTAACGGCAACGAGGAACGAATGTGTTACAACCACCACAAAGGAAACTTAACTGAGTGCAATAATCATCCATATTCCTGCATGATCTGCTTTAAACACATTTGAGTTTGTTAGTATGAGTCATTTAAAGTCTACTGATGAGTCAGTCTGAGATTCAGAGCCATCCAGATCTGATTTTTATAAAGCTCTGACCTTACTCCATTGATATTAGCAGATTCTAATTTCATTTAAGAGCTATAATTAACCACACTGATGTTTTGTGTGTGTGTGTGTGCTTCTAGGCAACCCAGTCAAATCATGCGTGAAAGAAAAGTCATTGTTAAAGTGGGTTTTACTGTTTCCACTCAAATTAAAGAGATTTGTTATCTGACATTTTCCCCTGTCTTTAGATTTAATCTCTAGAAATAGCCGGCGTCTAGGTAATACACCTGCACGATTGGATTTAAAGAGGTTGTATTGGAAAAGCAAAAATAAATGAACAAATTACTGCTTTGTGTTTTTAATAAAAAAAAAACAAACAAAACAAACAAAAAAACTAAGTCACCTGAAATCTGGTCCATCATTTAGTCTGCAGTTTTTTTCTTTTTTGTTCAGGAAAATGATTTTGCACTTTTGACCGTGCAAAAACAGTGCTTTCTTATTCCTTATGCATCACCATCAGTGACATTGGAATACTAAAAAACACTTCCAGTTGCTTCATACTTTTTAATCTTCACACTAAAAAGTCACTTAGAACTTCTAAGTAAAGTGCAGCCCTTCAAATGCTAATATGCGTCTTGTTTATCTGGCGCGTAACACGCAGCTGATGCAACGCACAGTCACTCCATACCACTGATTCACTGATGCTGATGGAAAGCGACACTTTGCCAGGAGAAGCAGGGAGGTCGTAAACCATACAGGACAAGAAGTAGATCCTGAACGCTGTGAAACGACGCTTGGTTTGGGGAGCGCCGGAAAACAGACCTGCTGCTGAAGACTGTGGCACAGCAGCTCAGATTAAAAACTCGCCTGGTTCCCAAAATGTTACTGCATTTTCTGGAACTCTGAGTTTTACATTAGCGCCTCGCCTAGAGCCAATATAAATAAAACATATGTGCTTCCTATAAACTTAGTGGTCAGGAGGGAAATACTGCATGGGATATGTAAAATAGTACAAACTCTAAGGAAGGACAGGGCGATGTGGCTTAAAAATAATTATTTTTCTTGCTTTCGTTTATAAATGGCAGGAAATATTTTTTAAAAAGTGGATTTTTTTTCAATCAACCCTTCTCTTAGTTGTGTTTTGGAGCATCAGGGCCCAAGAATATTATGAGGATATAGTCATAATATTAGCTGAATAAAGACACAAATTTACCAGAACATCTTAAAGTTACCAGAAAAAACTCAATTGAAATGAAAAAAGCATCTTGAGTCATGCAGATATGACGTGACCTTTCTCTGAAATGGACTAATTTGAAGCTGACGAGTTCAAATTTGCAGTAATGCCTCATCAGTAGCCAATACAAACGTATAACTTCACAAGACGCTAATGTTCCTCATTTAAGTTTTTCTTTAATTTGTCATAAAATGATTACTTTATTCTCCTCATACTACAGTTTTACAGCTTTATTGTCGTGTGACTATCATATTACCTACTACCACTGTATTCTTGTAATCTGACTTTATTCTCGTATTAGAGAAATAAAAAAACACTAGCCCCGTCCTAATATTCTGTCGTAAAATTGACTTGAATTCAAAGTCCAAATAAATAGCAGCTGCAAAACACGCTTGTCAAACAAAAAGGATGGATGTATTTACCATTTACATAGGAACATAGAATACAGTCTGACATTTGTTCACTGAAAGCTTTAACATGAGAATATTCCTGCCTAAAAAAAAAAATAAAAAAAAGCCAAAAACTTTAAATCATGTTCAGAAACGATGTTTCCTTGCTCCTCCGTGCCGGGGTGAAGTGTGCATGCATGAGTGCGCTGAGCGACCTGAAAACAGCATCAGATGTTGAGGGAAGTGACCTCTCCTGATGAGAGGCAAGCAGATGTTTCTTGTTGGACAGCGTCCACATGGCGGCAGAAGAAGCCAAACGCCCGATCACTTTGACTCCCCTACATCAACCTCGGTTGTCACCTTCACTTTTACACCATGGGTGGCTCCTGTAAACTAGGCCAGACTTCTGAGGGCTCAACTGGCCACAAAACCACCTGATTTCTTGATTAATCTCTCATACAGTAGACATGTGTAACACTGTAATCTTCATGTTGTTTTTCAACAGTTAGGCTAACAAGTTTTGGAACTTATTATTCTTTTATAGAATATAATTTAAAGATGTTTACAGGACAGACAGATGAGCTGAGATTAAAGAAAAGGCCTGAATATTCCTAAATTTCATTTTCTCTTCCATTTTTTGAAAGTTACCTCCTTTTTTAATTTCCTTGTATCCTAGTGTCGTTTCCTCCTTTTTACTTTGGGTCTTTCCTTCCTTTAGTTTTCTACTTTGTTTTTGCTCTTCTACCTTCTGTATTTCCTTTGTTGTATCCTTCCTAGTGTCATTTCTTCTTTTATTAATGTCATTTGTTTCTTCCTTTTTGTATCTTTTACCCTGTTTTCAATTTATTCCTTCCTTGTCTAAGGTTTTCCTTCATTGAATTTTCCCTTTCTTCCCTCTTGTTTTGTGTCTGCCCCTCTTTTCTTTCTTCTCTACTTCCTACCTCGACTTATTTCTTTTCCTTTCTTTCCCAGCATCCTCATATTATTTTGCAATCTTCTGGCCTCACGTCTTTGTCCGACATCTCTCATTTCCTTCCTTCCTTCATTCCACGTCGTGCTGATTACATATTTAAAGTTTGTCCACTGCAGAATTTTGTGTTAATAAATCCATACTTAACATTAGTGTTTTACATTGTAGGATGAACATAATGGACTGTTTCAAGTTTCCAATTAAGCCTGGTGTCTTTTCAAGGAGCTGCCTTGTTTGCCATTTTTTCCTCTTTGATTTTATTTTTTTGTCTGCTTCTCCCACTAATGATAGCTTCTCAGAAAGATGACAGTGCCAGCAGAGTTCCCTCCTGCCTCTATTCTGGTTTCTATGCTCAATTCACAAACCAAACAATATCTGTCACGTTGAGTGACAGAGCGGTCTTCAAAGACGGTGTTAAAAATGAAAGATATCGGCAACAATTCATCACTTCATCATCACTCCGGCACAAAACGGGGCTTCTTTGTTACAATTCATGGGTAGCGCCATCAAAGGGAAGGAAAAGCATGAGAGCGCCGTCAATCCGGACTTACGGAGAGCGCTTTCAAATCAGTCATTTATGCTAATCCAACCAGCAGGTCTAGTTCCTAATTAGGTTCAATTGAACAATTAGCTGATTAGGTTGAAACTGCAAAAAGGAGCCGTCAGTCAGACGACAAAGAACCAGCGACGACAGAAGCAGGTAGGGAAAAGAGACGGCAGTCCATCTGGACAGGTAGGCACAAGGAAAATGCTCAAACGGAGGAATGTCTGGGTGTGTGTTCACACTTAAATGTGCATCTTTCTGTCTGTGCACACAAACAAACACGCTGTCAGCCCATTACGCAATTGGACTAAGTGCGACAGGACCATTACGGTCCATTTAGGCTGCAAACAGAGAAACCGCACTTGGCTCCTAATTTACCCACACAAGGGTGTTGGAGCATTCAGCTTACACACTCTCAATGCAGTGCCAAAAAAGACGGTGGGGGAAAAAAAAAAAAAAAAACACAAAGTGGCTGAGAAATCCACACTCGGGGAGAAACTGATGATGGAGGACGTCTCCTTTAGCAGACAGTGAGTGTGTGAACGTATGTCAGGACATGCGGTGGGAGCTCAGGCTTGCATTTTATAACTGAAAACACGTCCTCGGTTGAACTGGATAGCCGTGGCATCTAAGTATTACACTAGTATCTCCTTGCAATCTCTCTCTTTTTTACCCTGCCACTTGCAGGTTTCAACAACTCAAATTTAAGACATTTGTAGGACCATCCATTAAGAGTTCAATTTAAGACCTGTATCGCAACAGATGTACTATAAATGTAAAAAATGTGCACTTTGCTAGCTGGCTAGCAAATGTGATTAGCAGCTAGTTACCTGTAGCTGCCCCCTTGAGTCACAGAGCGCAACAAAGATGTCTGCATGCGACTCAAATTTTTGTCTGACAGAAACTTAAATACATTAACATGTGATGAATGTATTAAAGGCCAAGAAATTTTCATAACTGAATTTTAGCTACATACATTTAAGACTAAGGAAGCGCAGACTCGCTGTTCTTCAAAAAAATAAAATAAAATAATTGAGGATCATCAAGAAAATCTAAAAAAAAAAGAAGCAGCGTGTTGTTTTTATTCCTTTGGGTCTGTGCCACAAAACAATTCAAACCCACAAAACTGTTTCAAAAAACTTTTATGAAGAGATGAAAAACAAGCTACAAGCTAGCCAACTTTTTTTTGGTAGCCTGTAAACACAAGTGCATCAGTGGCATTTTCTGTTAAAGCTGTAGACACACAGTCTCTCCTTTGACAGCCTCCCCCTCTGTGACTCTAATGAAGGCAGAGTGTGTAGGCGAACATTTACGCCATGCCTTACTACACACGGTCAACGCTCCTGCGAACCATACGTCCACAAGCGCCATGTACAGAGGCGCCAGGATGAACGCATGGAAGCCGCTACACACCAGGACGCAGACACACAAACACTGATCTGTGTGTGACTTGGGGTCAGCCCATCCGTCAGTCTCTCTATCTCTCTCTCTTTCTCTCCCCCACCATCCTTTCGCTGTCACCCTCTCACATGCAAATGTACACTTTTCCGCCCGACTCCCTCACATAGAGGGATCATTATCTTTGGCACTTTGCAGACACGCCGTCATGACGGGCTGATTATCGAGATAGGGATGGCGCTCGGCACGCCAGCCCTCGTTAACAATGCGGCCTCTGCAGTTTGCGGCGGGCGCTTACCCTCCTTTGATGTAGTCCAGAAAGGTGACTTCGACGTCCACGAGGAAGGACAGCAGCGTTACCTGGAGACGATAGGGTAACAGTCAACGATCCCCGACGGGACATATGTGGGTGTTTCTCTCTAATTTAATAAAAAAAAGTCCAGTTCTATTTAACGGGATGAAAGAAGCTGTGGGACGTGAAGCATAAAATCACATTTCAGGTCTTTTAAACTCAGCTCAATGCACTGAGGGAGGAAAAAGAAACTGAAGCAGAGTTTTGGCTTACTGTTCCAGAGTTTTTGTAGTTTTTCTTCTTTCCTTTTTTCTTGGCATTTACCACCTGTAAAAGGGAACAAGATGCACTAGTTTAAAACTTCACTCATGCAGCAAATCAGAAATTCCTACACATTTTCATCCAAAATCATTTTAATTTATATGTAAAATAAAAAAGGGATATTTCTACTGTGAGCAGGCTTTAAATATGGAACCTGCAGAGAAAACAGAGACTGTGAGGGAGGAGAAGAAGAAGGACAGCAGGGAAGGTGAATGACAAGTAAGGAAAGACAGGATGAATACAAAAAAGGAAAGAGAGGAAGGACATATATAAAAGAGGGAAAAAGGAAGAGAGGAAGGAACCAAGGAAGGACAGGTAGAGAAGTAAGGACACAAGAAAGCAACAGGGGAAAAAATGAAGGACAGAAAGAAAGGAGGGAGGAGGAAGGGCAAGGAAAGAATCAAGAAAAGTAGTGAGGAAGGACAGAGGGGAGGAATAAGGACACTAGAAAGCAAGGAAGAAAAAAAGGAAGGATATAAAAGAGGAAGTACAAAGAAAAAATAAGGAATATAAGAAAAAAGGAGGTAGAAAGGAGACAAGAAAGGAAAGAATGAAGAAAGGAATGCAGGGCACAATAAGACGTAAACAAAAGGAAAGAAAGAAGGGAAGGACGGAGTAAGTAAAAGTAAAAAGCCAAAAGTAACATTCATATATCTAAAACATATATATAGACCATAAAGTGGACAGTCAAACACAAGGATGTTTAAAAATAAAAAAGATAAATTGCATCTTTTCATTTACCTAATTAAAAATGATTTTAAAGCAGAAAAGTCTGTAGCTGCTTTTTAAAACATTCAACTGGATCAAGGCGACAGAATCCATAACTTAGGATTTAAAACATCCGTGTCCTCTGGCCTTGGTTTGTACCACAAACCAGATCACCAGGTGATCCATCAGGAGTCATGGGTTTTTGTGATTCCAGTTTTATTGGCCTTTGTTTATGTTTGTCATTTAGGTCTTTCTGTATTAGTTTGTTCCTTTGTGTTGAGTTTGTTAGCAAATAAAGGCAGAACAGCAGATATTCTTTGGGAGGCGAGACACGACCAATGAAGAACAAAATGGAGGCGGAAGGACACAAAGGAGAAAAATCCCATCTCTAATCTGCAACATTATGTGCAACATGTGCAGAATTAGTGTGAATTTATAAGACAAACAGACCTTAGATGCTCTCCTCGGATACATAAAGCTCAAGCTCTTAGTCCATCTTCAGCTGTTGCCCTCCATTGGTGCCGTCTCTCATAAATCTGCCAGGAGTTTGTAAAACATCCAAGAGCTTTGGTAATGAAAGGGGCCAGACAGAAGCAAGGCTGAGACTCCTCTTGAATCCCAAACACTGGAGCGATGCTTCCTGGTCCCATTAAACTGTGCCAAGGTTAAACAGAGGAAGAGGGCCTCGAGGAAAAACAACCGACAAAACGTGTGGGGAGTTTCTTTGTGTGTGTGTTTCTCCTTGGTTATCTTTGAGCGAGCACCCATGAGGCAAGTGTGCCTTTGGAGATGGAGAGTAAAAGTGAAACGGATGCACTGTAGGCTTATTTCCAGAAGAAAAGTAATACAGTGAGGTTGTACTGAGGTCAAGCAGGTGAAGAAAAGTGTTTATTACTGCGAGATAAGATATGAAAGACAATAAAAGAGCTTAAAGCGAACAGCAGCTGTACAAGCAAGATGTCTTCTGTGTTTTTCTCTGCGTGTCAATCAACAAATGGAAATTAGAGAGGCACTATAGTAGCATCAGTGTGTGTGACTGCCATTCATAATTAAAGGGCCAGTAGTATGTAAAATTGACTTTTCTGAGCTATTTTTGAGTTATTCCCTCATCAAAAACATATCTGAAGTGTGGCCTTGATTCTTTCATGCATGTTTGAGAAATCCAGTAATCTCCCTTGGCAACCACTCAGCTGCGCAAAACACCTGATTAGACATAGCACATAGCTCCGCCTTCGAGGCGCAGCTCCTCCTCAGAGCTGCAGTTTCCATGCTTCTGAGCTTCCGCCTCAGAGTTCCCGTCCCCGGCAAATCCCCAACTCGATTCCTTCAGACTAGCCATCAGCAATTAGCAAACACCTGGTGGAACTGCGTATCAGCTGAGTTCATTATGAGCTACTTCTCAGTGAAATGTGAGTAACAGCGTTATTAAAGAGTTAATAGAAGAGCGAAGTTGCAATGACTTCCTGAAGATGGAGTTTCAGAAAGAGCAGGAGTTTTTAAAGAGACAGAGGCCCAATTTCAAGGTGTTAAAATACAGTCAAATTTCTTTTAAGTAATATATTTTGTAGTCGCAGTATTTTTATAACAACTGAAGGTTTCTTGATTGTGCCATAAGATGGCGCTATATGCCTGGAAAATACATAATAGTGTCCCTTTGACAAAATACAGCATTTTTCTCTGTTTTCATTATAGAAATCTTAGTCATTGTCTAAAACTGATTACATTTTTTTAAACTCTTCATTTTGCTTCTTTAATCTGAGGTGATAATTTACACATTTTCAAATATTCTCCTGTAATGAATGCTTTAAATCCAGTTGAATGCAATTAAAATTGCAGCAGACTTGATAAAATTTCACAAAACTGACAACAAAAGAAATGACGATGAAAAAAAAAAGAAAAAACAACTTTGCAGAAATGTGCATGCTAGCTCATCACAGACACACATTCAGACTTACCTCATAGACATTGAACTGGCTCTGTCCTATAGAGAGCTCTCTGTAGCTGGTGCTGAACTCTCCAATAAAGTCATGGCTGCAAGGACAAATGAAGAATGAGAGACGGTTAGGACTGTGGAAAGGCTTCACCACATCACATCTGGTGTTCCTCAGGGCTCTATTCTTGGCCCACTTTCATTTAATATCTACACGATCGCATATTTCAGAGTATTGCATCATTACCTTTGCAGATGATGTCATAATATGAATAAGTAGAGGGGCCAGATTTCCTCCAGCATGCAGACAAGACAATGAAAGTCTTGATATGGTCTCTAAAGCTCCTACTTGTAATGTAGTGCAGCATATTGCCTCACCCTTAATGCAATATCTAAATGACTAAACATGACAGCGTCGTTTTAATTCAACGCCACAATTATGCAAAAAAAAAAAAAAACTAACTAAAAATCCCATTTTGTCAGCAAAGAATATGAGAACTTCACACTGTTCCAGAGTAATTACCTGCCGTCTCGGTCCCAGTCGTAAACCTCGACCTTGATTGTTCTGGTGGGAGAAGCAAATGTAAAACAAAGTTTTTACCTTATTGAGTCAATTTACACCACCAAAAGCAAAAAATTAACAAAAAATTATTTTATTTTTTAGAGAGGCAGAGCCTTCCTGATGCTCATCTTTACTTCAAAATGTTATCTACCTGCCCTTTACTTATTTTTGATAATGTTCTCTTGTCACCTCAAAATGAATCCGTTTCTCTGCGTCGTTATATCTTATGAGGAAATTAGAAAACAAAAATAAAGAACAACCTGAAAGGGCTTGATATGTGATGCTATCGGTCCATCTACCAATATCTCTAACAGAAGAATGGCTTGTAGGGAAGGGCATGGAGGAGAGTGGGGGCAGAAGAATAAAAGAACAAGCAGCAAATTAAACCAGAGAGAGCCCTCTGCACTCAGCCGGAAAGAGTGACGAGCCTCTCGGTTAATTTAGTTAGTCATTTTGACAGAAGAAAGTAGAGACAGATCTCCTGTGTTACGCTGCACAAGTCTATAACTAGACAGGGGACTTTCCAGACTGTGTTCTGAACTCACACGGAGCTCGTTCTCTAAAGCATCTGAGTGATATCTAATTAGAATCCGAACCCTGGCTGAACTTTTCCGCCTTGCAGAACAAGGATGGGAAATGTAAGTCCTCGTTAGCTGCTGAGGAGAGCCGGATGCGCTTTACAGGGAAAGAAAAAGTCGGGAGCAGGGAGCGGCGACGGTCCAGGCCGACGCTGGTTGAACGGCGCTCCCGGTTTTCATCTCCTTTTCCCTTAAGACGACGACGGGAGGAAAACGTCTTGTCGTTCGGAGCTTTGATGATGCAACATGAAGCTGTGATTGAGTGCATGTGCAGAAAGACAGTCCTCTGTTTTCCAGCTTCAGCTCGCCCTTATCTCCCGTCTCAGGCTGCAGGCTCACGTGTGGCAGCGTTTGTGCGCCGTACATGCAGCTTGCCGAGTCTCCCGCTGATAAGGCATGAAGCAACTCTGCTCCAGCAGTAAGCTTATTGGACCAAACTGAGGATCAATGCTGCTGTCTGTTAGCTCAGCAGAGATAAACCCTGTGGCGGGCTTCTTTGTGCCCTTTTCACTACTAAGCTGCTATAGACACAAGAGGATCTATCCACTTATTTGTTTTCTTAGTTGATAGAGTTGAACTTCCCCTGAGATGTTATGTAACCAAGGAAGCAATGTAACTGAACGCAACTTAACCATTTTCTCATTTTTACTCTCCTTGTTGAAATCAATCACAGCTGGGGAACTTTTGATTAGTAATCAGAGGAACTCTTCAAAATGGGAAGGACAAGAGAACATGCTTGTCAATAAATCAGCTGCAAGGCAACATGTACAATTGGAGTGGTGGTTATAAAAAAAAGATTATGCTGCAGCAATGCAAGATGAATTTATTTCCAAGGATAAAGATTTACTATAAGTTGCATTTGCCGCCACTCTTCCTCGACTGTGAGAGTTTTGATAGCAATCCCTCGGGTACAGACGCTGCGCTCTGTACCTACGAGTTAAGACTCCAAATCCTGTCATTCAGTATATTTTTAACAATAAGTGCCGCTGACAGCTTCTCCATCCTCTGCACTTCCACAGTCTGATTCACAGAAAGCCAAGGAAACCCGTTTCCCAGCAGATGTACGTGTCTGCAATCCTCCACAGGGTCAATTCCAGATTTATGTTTGTACTATTTTGAACAGATCAGATCTTCCGAGCTGTGAGGGTATCAGAGTACAGGTGGGTGAATACAAATACGTGAAAAAAGCAATTCAATTTTTTATATGTAAAAAAAAAAAAAAATGTAAAAAAAAAACCTTGCATTCCTTTTCTTTTGTTTCACCGTTATGAGAAATGTGCTAACATAAAATCCCATAATTGCAACATTTGTTACATTTTAAATTGGTGCCGTTTGCTTTCACATTGCACTGGCAAAGAAATCCAAACTAATTGAAAAACCTGTGGCGCTGCACCAAGAACCACTGAAGGAAACGGCACAAAAACCTCCAAAGAAGACATGAGCGCACCTTCCTTTTTCTTAAAATGTAAACAAAAATGGCACAACGCCAGATTTGAGTGATTGTCGAATTTATTTTTTGTCTTTGGTAAAAGACCCTGAGCAATTTTTCCCACTAGCATTAGACTCTCAAGCTTGTTCTGGTTGTATTTACCCAGAATACCCTGCACTATAGTTTGCAGAGTTCAACTGTGTCTTCACACCTCCTCCAAACAAATAAGGCTTTCTAGGCCAACGAACCGGAGCTTTATTAAGCCGGACTAAACGGGGCTCGTGGGGAAAAAAGAGGTTAGAATCAGACAGAAGAAAGTTTATTTCCCCGTTTTCACTTGTGGCAATTTTAGGTCTCCTTCACGAGGTGCACCACAGCTTCCATGAAACTGCTGCAAAGTCTCCCCTAAATGTCGTCACCTCGGCAGGATGTTTATGAGAGCTGACAGGAAAGCTCTTGCCTAGAGTCAAATGAGTTTCATCATCATCAGTTTGCCCCTCCCGAAAAAAAAAAAAAGAGTCCTGCATTAAGAGAAAGCAGCTAATCGCACCATTTAACACTGCGTCTGCACAGCAAACGGTGGTGTAGACAAGGTCTGAAGGACTTAAAAACATTAATAAATACTGCCAGAAAATATTATTACCGCTCACCAATAAGTCTGAAGGATCAATCTGAATGCTAGTTGGTTTCACATAGAGAGCGACAGCAGTCATTATTTCTGCCCCTGTGGTGAAACTGTTAGCAGTATTCACTTTTTCTGCTGGTGATCCCGAATACTTTCCTCCGCTGCTCCTCAACACAATGCAGAACATGCATTTTTCATGTGGCGGGGAGCCCTGTTATTTACTTTCCACTGACATTATCTTTCCAGAGAAACGGAAACACTGTGAGACACACGTCTCTGGCAGGTGAGCATTACCAGCACTGTCACATAATGACGGCTCTTGTCATTTCTACGTGATCCTAATAATAGCATAAAAAGAGGCTTTTATACAACTATTACGTGGGGGTTGTTTTTATAAACAGAGCCAAAATCCAGTCTGAAGAGGCCATTAGCAGGAACCTGCTGCTCATTAATAAGGGTTCTTAAAACTATTTATTCCTCTAAAGATTTTTGTTTTGTGTGCAGTACTGGGAAAATATGTATTGCTGTTCAAGATGCTTGCAGAAGCAGCGGTCTGGCAGCCATAACCCCAGGGAGGTTTACCTGTCGTAATCCCCGTTGCAGAGAGCTCTCACGGGGATCTTAAAGGCTTGCCACACGGGGTTCAGAGTGTTCTTCACCACCTCGGTCTTGTGGCAGATGGTAAACCTGGAGAGAAAGGACGACAAGAGGAAGGAGGTAAACGTGACCCAGAAACCCAAAGTGAAATCAAGTTACTGAAGAGTAGGGAGGGATTCTGATTGGAGAAGATAAGGATTTTCAATAAATCAATAAATAGTCTTTGTGACCAAAACTGGATGATTTTCACCATAACCAACCCTGACCACTTATCAGATGATATCTTGACAGTTTCGTAATAGAAACACAGCTATTAACAACACTCTTTAGTGTGGATGTTGCAGCTGATGGAAGAAGAATCAAAGTTAGACGTTTTTATTTTTAGGGACGTCGGACGTTCATTCAGGCTGCTGGTGAAGAGTTCGACTTTGTTGGGTCATTTGAATCGTTTTCGTCTTTGCTGCTATTGCAGTTTTGATCATTTTCATTTTTCCAGCCAAAAAACAAAAAGGAACTACAGAATATCGATTCATACCAGCCGAGGGGACATTTTGTTCAAAAGGTGTTGGAGAGACCTGATCGAACTGTTAATATAGAGTAACCCTAAAAAGATAACAGTAAGACATATCTTACATGCTAGATTTGGCAAAGTTGGCAACCTTAGTTAAAATAAGAGCTATTCCAATTGACAGCATCTGCTACAAATTATTTTGTTTCTGTTTTAAATGCTCCCTCCCACACAGAGTGACATCACCTCTGCTTCTAAGTAATTGGATACTGCATTTGTCTTCCTGGGTTTGTTATTCAAATAGTATTTTGTCAACCTCTCTGTGGTATTATAGGATAACTGAAAACTATTGAACTAAGTAAAATATCACACAGAAACAGACCATTTATTGGGTCTGCTACACTTTTTCTGGTTCCTACGAATCTTTTTTGTTTCTATTTTGTTATTTCTCTCAATTTTGAGTAAATAAATTGTTAATATAGATAATAACCAATAAAATTTAATGCAATTCTTGAAATTAGTTTTTAACGTGAGCTCTAAAAATACATTACCTCTACTTTTCCGGATTCAAATGTTCAAAGTACAAAAACAAAGATTCAAGATGAAGTTATGTGATACATTTTTAAGAGAAAAAAAATATCTGTTTCCTTGCTACATTTTCCTTTCTCTCAAGCAAATAATTAATTCAAGTTCCAGACGTTTCCAGCAGGCCACAAAGTAACGCCGATATTTGTTGGAAGTTTTAATATAATAAAAACAACAGCTTCTTACAGCTTTAAATCACATTCAAGTTGCCATGACATTTTTTAAACAACTTTTCCTGTTTCAAAGATTTTTTTACGCCCCCACTCACACACCATCAGGAAGCAGAAAAAGAGGTAATTTCATGAGTCCCTCAGAGCACAAAGTCTTATCTGACTTGTACCACACTGCAGGAAAACAGAGAGCGCCAACAGAGCCGGGTCCAACACGCACACCTGTAAACTCTGTGTGTGCTGCACTTTTCCCCAACACACACAATATGTTGACATATCCACATGTAATTCACACACGTTTACACGGAAAATCAATAAAAACAATTTCTTTTGCAGGGAGGGGTTCAAAACCCAACATGAAAAGGGGAAAAGAAAGTGAAGGAGGGAACGTGAAAACAGGACGGACGGATGGGAGGAAAACTCACGTGCCGTCTTCGTTGCTCCTGTAGAAAACCAGGAACGGGTCCGACTTGCCAAAGAAATCCTTCTTGTCCAACTTGGTCCCACAGAACTGCATCATCACTGATTCCTTAAACAAAGCAAAGCGTGTCGGATCAACCAGTGGGACTGAAAAGAAATCATTTACAGTAAAAATACATGACGGTAACTGCATGAACTTCAGTGACCTATAAAACCCCAGAAACCACCAGGAGCAGCCATGAAGCTAAAAATGCTAAAAGGATTTTCCAATGATATAGATACAACAGTCATTTAATTGGGTTCATATCTTGTTTACGATCACATCTGAAGTTTTTGGAAGGAAACTGGGACAGTTCCAGTAAAACTGGAAAACTTGGATGTTTAAGACGGTCAGAAAATGCTAATTTAAGCCCAATTTTGACGCTTTAATTAGCTTAAAAAGAATAAAGAAATAAATTTCAGTCATATTTAGGTCTGAACTTTGACTAGGCCATTCTGACACGGGGATGTTTTGATGTGAATCATTCCAATGAAGCTCGAGGTCATCTCCATGGATATAAAAGTTTTTTTGCAGTCTCCAACTGGTTTTCCATACTGCATCTGACCCATTCACCCCTGACCCATGTCATTCATGAAGTTTTCCAGGAATTCCACAGTTTTCCATGTAAACAGAACAAGAAGTTTACTTTTGCCACTTCTTGTGTGCCGAGGCTGCTGCTGGCTGCTTTCCTACAACTTCACTGGTGCATAACAAAAGAAAAGGGCGTCATTTTATTTAACTGTGACAGTCTGAATCCTAAAATTTATTTATTTATTTTTACTGATAACTTGGGAAAAGACAGTTCCTGCTCAGTTATTGAACCCCAGAAGTAATTAAGGGTGTGCTGAGTAAAGAAACTGGGACAGCAAGGATGACAGATGAAAAATAAATAGCACCAGGGAAATACAGGGGGAGGATCAACACATTTTTGACGTAATCCCTTAGAAGAAACCTTATTTATTGATTTGAACAGTGCTTTTCTTTTGTTGTTTTGCATTTGAATAAATACATTTCACAGTGTGCTATGCAGATGGTAAAATAACTCAATTTATCATCATTTCAGACAAACTTAACACCAAGCATGAGGATGTTTGTTTTTGGTTGATTATTTCTTTGTTGGAACAAAGCCTCTTGGCAGTGAGTTGTGTAAAATTGGAAAGGCTCTTTATTTAGGGATAACTAATTATGAAAGTGCCTTTGCAGACTGAGCTGTAGGGATGGTGGGTTCATGCACATGTTCGTTCAATTGGGCTGCAGAAAATAAAGTCTGCTTTTGAGAAAAACCCTGTAAATTCTAGACTAGCAGGTAAAAGTAGTGCACAAAAATCCGTGTAGCACGGCAAAGTCCTAGCGCAAAAATTTGCGTGACAGGTGGACGGAGCCTGGTGCTGCAAGGTTGGAGACCTTGTCCTGTTAGACGACAGGGCCTGGATAATACCCGTATTAAACAGACAACTGAGTCCGGCGACGACAGGTGCTTAAATTCTGTAACAAAAGTATGTTTTCTTTTTTTTCCCCAAAAATCTTTCTCTTTTTTACTGTTTATTCAATGTCACATGCTGTTTTTATTTTGTAAAGCACCTTGAAATGCCTTGCTGCTGAAATGTGCTATACAAATAATGATTGATTGATTGAGAAAAACAAGATGCAACACAACAAAATGACATTAATATTCAATCGTACAAAGATACAAGTTGAATGACGACTAATCTGCTCATTTGGGAAAGGTTTCTGTTATTTTAGTGTGAATAAACCAGAATGTGTGTGAAAGCAGATCTTAAAAACAGAAAACCTAAAAGGCAAAGAGCTCCAAGAAACCAGTTACTCACTCTGCAGTTATTCAACTCCTCGGCTTTCACAATAATGGTCCCGCACTTCTTCCCTTGAATGCCTCTGCAGACAGACACACACAAAACGCGATTAAGGGTCAAGGGGTCGCAATCGCACACAGACACAGACCTTGATTTGATGTTTACGTGACCTGCGCCCTTCCTCCTGCTGTATAACTCGCCCCTTAACGGCTAAGGACAGAGACGACAATGATTGGAAAGATATCCCGTACTTCCTGAGAGGATTTTCTATCTCAGCGGTCAGCGCAGTGTGTTCACTGGAGGAGCAGTCGAAGGGAACATCGAGTTTGTTTGATGACAACGAGGAGGGATCCACAGATATCCAGCATGAGGTCCCAGGCTGGGTGCCAACCTTCTCACAGTAGGATGGGACCTTCCATGTGTGCATTGAAGCCTCAGCATTCGCCTGCCTGCTTGTACACAGGCCTTACTTACCGACTTTAGAAAATGTTTCACTTGGGAAAATGACCTGTCGTATATTTTTATCTGTGAGTTGTTGTTGTTGTTTCAGAGGCTTTGGTTTTGATTTTACTCTTGCACATCCAAATAGGGGTTACTGAATTGAAATGTAATACATTTTCCCAGGTATGTTGCTCCCGTCAATAAATAATATGTGCCAAAACACAAATATTACAACATTTGATTGATGCACAAACCAATAAGCACTTTCTTGGTGCAAAAAACAAACAAACAAAAAAATAAAATTAGCAGGTGGTTGTTTCAATTCAGTTCATATGAATCCAAGACAATTTAGCTGAAGAGTCAAAATCATGTAATCCCAGTTGGTTAAAACCCATTTCTCCAATATTGCCAGCAATTCCTCATCCTAAGCAAACCACGGGGAGACCGAGATTATTTACCACTTTGAAAATATATTCAAAGAATATCACTTTCTTCTTTTTACTTTGTTGATTCCCATCTTCCTTTGGCGTTATTGAAATCAAAAGCTTGCAGCTGCTTCACAGTTTGTGTTTGCAGTCATTCAGGGCTTCAGGAACAGAATCTGTGTTTTACAGGTGGGACCAGAAACTGGATTATTACCTGGATCTCATTACCATGATGTTTAAAATTGTTCCCAAACAGGTATAAACGAAGGCTATAACGTTTTGAATAGCAATCCATAACTTCTTTAAGCACTTATACCATTGTCTATAAAGAGAGTTTATTGACAGATTAAAAAGAAATGTTCAAATACCGTTATAAATAGAGCAGCCACTGAAAGCGACAACTTTGTCGAAAGTCGAGCCATAATTTCAATAAACAATCAAAGTGGATTATGAAGTAATTCTATAACAATCAAATCAGTAAATCACGAGTAGTTAAGCACGATTTGGACAAGTGGGAGGCAAAAGCACATATTCTGAGCAAGCTTCCAATCTGACTGTGATGACATCTGCCATGAGAGACCCATCTGGCAGAAATTGACTGAGGCAGTCATTTAAAAAGCCCAGAATTGGGGTCGAAGACCTCTGCGTCACTGTAATTCAAAATCTCCTTTTAGCGCGGCGCAAGGAGCTGGGAGGAACATCCTTTCAAAATGGCAGAATTGTCAGGAATGAAATAGATCCTGGGACCCAGTGAATTGCAAGGAGGAGGGAGTGCTCTATTGTTTCCAGGGAGCTGAGGTCACATCATTCATATGCATTATGTGTGCAAAGAGAAGGAGGGATACACAGGCTGGAGACAGGAAACAATCCTAGAAAGAACAGTAGCAAAAATAAATAAATAAATAAAAAACATTTCCACACATCAACAATGTTTGATTTCTTTCAATTCTCGAGTCCCACTGATTCATAGCACTAGTTTGATGAAATGAGCAAAACCCACAACAGGACTAATATGAACATCACTTTCTCTGTAGCATAACCATTATAATCGAAATGTTTTAGGAAACTTTTAACCTTAAAAGACCTAAAACGTTCATGCCGTTTAGCAGGAGACTTCCTCCTAAAGCAGGGCTGCTGCCGTTCGAAACATTAACAAAAGCGTGCCCATGGATTATTAATCCCATCTGTTAAATTATTTCCACATCCAGATGGCGGACTGCAATTTCGGATGCACCTGGTTCAAAGCTGACACCTGGATGTGACTTTAAAAGGAGGGAAGTGCCACAAAAGTGGCAGTGAGATTCCTACATTGAGCATCAAGCGTTGGTTTGAACTAAAACCCATCAACTTGTCTGAACGATTGGCTCATGTAAGTCACAGTTTTTGGTGTTTTCCTCAATATAAAAATTGTCAGAACATTAAAGAGAATCAGAGATGGCCTCCCAGTTATTTTCTATATATATTAAACATGAACATGGATTGATCCAAAAGGTCTCAAATCTTTCTAATCCATTAATAAAACCCATCTAGTCAGTGATTCTGAAAAAACAAGAAACCTAGCCTGCTAATGGAGCCGTCCTCAGACAGCTGAACACGACATAAGCAGAGGATTAAAGCAAACTGGTCTCTTACTGGTGAGGAAAAACAGCAGGAGCTGTTTTGTGGAATAACATGCTAACTGCGTTCCAGGGTGAACAAATCAAAAGCCAATCACTGCAGATTTTAGAATTTCAATGGTGCAAAATTGGCATGTTGGGTTTCAAGTTGGTGGTTCTGGTAAAGAAACGTATGTTTTCCAATTTTGTATTCATCTGATTTAGAAGTTGGACAATTACTAGGGATGCTGCAAGATGGAGCAACGCATGCCTTCCACCAGAAGATTCAATGTATTTAAATGGGATTTTAAGTCACAGAGCCAATTAGCTCATATTTGCTAAATGAAAGGGTAGTCATTCGTCCAGCAGCCTGTCGTGTTTTTGAGTTAAAAAAATGTTTCAAGTTGACATAAAATGTGAAAATATCACTTATGTGTTATCAAAAGTTTGAAAGATTGATGCTTGAACACCAACTATAAAGTCATTCAAACATTTTTTTTTAAAAACTTAAATAAGCAATGCCTAGCCTGGTGGGGGCACCAGTAAAGCCTGGTGGCCCGCCAGGCTTATAATAGACTGGGGTAAACCCTGGTGTATGCATGTCTACCAGCTCTGGAGACTCACTTGTTTTGCCTGCCATTCTTTGCAAAACTGTCAGTTTGGATGGCAAGCATCTTTTGTCACACATTCCCAACTGGATTTAGTTCTGAACTTGGACTGGACCGTTCAAAAACATCGACTATGCCTTCTTCTAAACCATTCCACTGAATATCTGACTGTTTAGGGTTGATGTTGAGCAGTAGGACCTAATTGGTGTTTGTTAGGGTTCGTCCTCTATTCAGCTGTTTTCCAGAAACCCAGAAATGTTTTCCTTTCACTGGATTTTCAATGCGGTTTATGTCAGAGGTATGTTGGTGATTAAACCAAGAGGATTAATACACCGTATCTCTAAATTAGACATATTTTAATGTAATCTCCCCACAATTATATGCAAAGGGGAGGAAAAAGAAAACACAATCCCCCACAATCTGTGTCTCTATGACAACCCAGCCGAGCCAGGAACCCCAATGACGGGTCATGGAATGGGATTCCTCCGCTAGTTATATCTTTCCCAAGTCCTCGCCATTCCTCCTCCATATCCGAGACAGCTGAGGTCATTATTCTGGCTGACAGATCCACCTCGAAATGATATGTGGGCAGGAAGCAGAAAGATTGTTCAGCTGTGGGACGAATAATGAATCTCACCGTTTTGCCTTGTTTACATATACGAACTGAGACATTGGCACGCAAACCCTTCAAGAAAAAAAAAGGAAAGTAATGCACACACTGAACTAAACGGGAGTGTGTGTGTGTGGACTTTTGAAAATAATTGTTTTTCTAACATAAGATATTTAATGTTATTCTTAAAAATACCGACATTTAATAAATATAAACAGAAAACATACAGGAAAAAAACGAGAAGCTACGCTAAACGTGTAAACACAATCAAAACAAGATAATTGTTTGGCATTTCCTGACACCAAATAATTTTATTTCCCAAAAATGAAAAAAAGAAATTGCCCTACTTTCATAAATTAAATGTATACCTCTATGTAACACAAAATACAGCTCTATTTTTGAGAGTAATGTTTCTTTAGTGAGTGGGTGGGGGGGATTCCTTTTCATGTAAGAAACGTGAATTTTTTATATAAATGCCAAGTTGCTTTCAAGTAAATTGCTTTCCTCTGTTCAGTTTATAAAACACTCCAAAGTTAAGGAGTGCTTCAGTGATACGTCTAAGCTCTCCTGTGTGTGAGATGGATGTGTGTGAGGAAGTGCTGCGTACGCTCTAATCAAGACGCATGGTTTTGCAATCAGCATCTAGCAAGAGACGGCTAATTAAGTCTGGGCCGCGTCTGGGCTCCGGAGTAACATGCATGCATGTCGTTCTCATTATATTCCTGACCAAGGCAGAGTATCTGAATGAGTGATCAGTTGTCGTTACAATAGCATGAGGATCCATCTATTCTTGGTCATGCCACGACACACGAGCGCAGCCGCTCACACACATTTCCCCCGCCCTGAAAAAGCAGCTCGTAATCATAATTCTCTCCCACAAAAAGACCCCTGACACAAAATCCGTGTCAGAGCAGAAGCATATAGAGGCATTCTTTGTCCTTGTTTTTTTTTTCTTTTTCTTTTATAAATGCTTATAATCAAGCTTCCTTTCACAGCGATCAGCCTTTCCCTGCGTCCTTGTTTCTGAAGCCGTCACCCGCCTTGCTTTCAATAGCTCACCAGAGTTTGTCTTTGACCCTGTGATGAAGCTGCAATAATTATTAACCAGTCCAACTTTGGAAAAGTGTCCCACACCAGAATCCCTTCTGCCAAACATTTACACTCGACACGAACCAGGCAGATAAGTGATGTTCTCCTGGCAACGTCCAAACCCAGATTTCCCCAGGCAGGAAGGCATGAAGGATCGCTCCAGAGAACATTTCTCCACTACTTTAGATCAATGCTTTGTAGTAGACTGGATGCTGTAAGGTTTAGATGAATAGAAACTCACCTTAAATCTTCCTTCTCTCTTCACTTCACCGTTTCTTCCCAAACATCTCTAATTCTTTACCTCCGGAGCATCGCAATAGCGATTCTTCACTTCCGTTCAAATCCAAACGCTACACTATTTGTTAAAGATTGCTTACTCACTGCGATCACCTATTCCTTTGCTAATGTGTACCATTCTAATTTGTTCTGCTGCTCTGAAAGGCTCTTCTAGCTAAAATTTATTACTACACAAAGCTTACTACTGATAGTTTTTTAGATAATTTGTACTGTCATCATGTAGCAATGACTGTACAGAAAGTTTGTGATGCTCTGTACCTCCGCATCCATCCAGCCCTGTAATCATACATATCACTTATTGGTTGAATTGCTGATGTCCCCAACTGCTCAACTGTGCAATCCAACAATTTACATTTACGACCGAGTGTCACTGTCCTCTGAAAATATTGTACGGGACTAAATAATCCCACATACTTCATCTGAACACATCACAACCCATTGCTGTTCCTCCTCCCTCAGAGTCAAAGAGAGAGAGAGAGCGCCACACTCTTCTGCAGATGACCTCCTCCATGGACGACGATGTTACAATTTCCATCCAGGAGTTCGTAGCCATTTGACAGTCTTATAATTATATATACAAATGCATGTAATTTGTCACCACGTCAGAGGAGTATCAGAGATGTTCATGTCTCCAGTAGATACAAAAAAAACAAACAAAAAAAAAAAACGGATAACGAAAGCTAAGCAAAATATCAACAAGTCTTTTGGAGTGCATTTCTGCATAAAAAAGGGGCAACAAACTTCTGACCTATTATGCAGAGTTCTGGGTGAAATACATTTACCATCTTGTGTCGCCAGAAGTAGAGGTGGACGTCTATCTGCAAACAAAATGATGCAAATTTTGTCTAAATCAACGGGAGCCAATTTCAGCACTTTGAATGAAGTATGTGGAAGCCCTAAATTCCCTTTTAGCTCATTTCTGATAACTCTTTGATCTAGTTGACTTGTGAAATTCTTATATCACAAGAATAAAGTGATCTAATACCGAGAGACATAATTGCTTTCCCTTTTGAATACTTTTAGTAGAATGCAGGAAGTTACTTTGAATCCTAAGTTGTCAAAGCACGTACAAAATGTGACCCTGGTGAGTACGAGCTGAACCATGGTTGACGGGAAATGTTCTGCGGCAGAAGGTACAAATTAGTGTCACAAAAAGCTGTGTGTGAAATGACGAACACTGCAAGGGCACAAAATGAGCACCACCTCTTATTTAAAAAGAATCAGACGATCAGATACAGATTAGTCGCCTGTTGCAACAGCCCTGGAGAAACATTAGACAATCTCCTGCAATGGTATCAAACAGTCTGTCTGCACTGATGTGAAATTACATGGGTGGCCTGCCAAATGTTTGAAGTGGCTGACACAGCAGGGCACATGGCCCCGACTTCTGGCTTCCCTACTGGTGGAGTCGTTCCTGGCAGCGTTTCAGAGTCAGGTGGCGTCTTATGCTGCTGCTGCGATGGACTTACACCTGTTTTTACCTTTTGCATTTTTTTTTGGTTTCCCACCGGTGGACCTGGGTCCTGAAAGATTTTTATTTTATTTTATTTTTACCTTTTGCATTTTTTTTTGGTGCAAAGCAGAGATATGGGCTTTCTTTTTTTTATTTTTTTTTTAAAGACCTTCCTTTTATATCTGCCTGCGATCAACAACAAAAATAAACTCACGGTCAAAATGTCACAGCAACGGAAAATCTGAGACCATGAAGCAAGTGTGTCATCATTAAAAAGGCAGTTTGAGTCTAAAGTGAAGAAATGTAGCACATTTGGTGAAAAATCAAATCCTGACACGTTTTTGACATGTGACTGTTGATATTGATGAGGATTGTAAAACGTAGAACGAATTGTATTGTGTCAACAACATACACTGACACAATACAACTAACTTTTCAACTTTTGTAGAAAGGTTGCAGCTCTTTTCTAGAGCTTCCACATTTTTTTTAAAGATATGCTAATAAAGTTTACTGCTCTTTAAACACTAACTGTCAAAGGTGTTCATATAACTATCAGTTTACAGATGGAGTCATTTTGCGCATTTTAAAATGAATACACCTTCACTAGCGCGGACAGAGCATGTGCGTAGTGTTGAATTAAGATTAATTAATGTACTTTTTGGGTCTTTTTTTAAACAATATTTGAGCAACAATGTCACTGGCCACCTGAGCAGATAACCTGACTATTAGTAAATCAAAAACTCAAATTAATGTCAGATTTTAATTTTTTAAATGTAGTAGCATTTCTGTTTGAAATAGGAATCGGTAGCATTTCTGTTTGAAATAAATTTGATTCATTTGGGTTTGACATTTTTGTGTAAGAACCCTCAAACTGTGGTGGTTTCACTAACGGTTGTCTTGCGTTGGCAGCAGAGTGCAGCGAGACACTTCACCCAGTGTGTCCTGTCTTTTGTCTTCCGTTGGTCTCTTTCTCTCTCTCTCTCTCTCTCTCACACACACACCTCAAGCCCTACTGGATTTTGATTGAACAATGTAATTAGTTATAATTAGCCCTTATTAAAATTGTTAAAGAGCCTCCCCCTGTGACTCTGGCTGCAGGTGAGCATCTGCAGAAGTCTAACAGACATGTCTATACAGACACAATGCCTGTGAAATGACAACTGCAACAGCTGTTGGGCTCCGTGTCTCAGTTTCTTCTGTTTCTGCACAAATCAAACTTGAATTTAATAAACTCATTTGATTCAGTTTTTTTCTCTCTCTCTCTCACCAGCAGTAAGTGACATGAGAAACGCAACGTAAATGTTTCCGACTTTGATATTTTACTTTTTCGTACTTTGCCTCCCTGTCAAGATGCATAATTATAAGACTGTCATACATAGCACGGTTAGCAGGGTTTTTGGAGAAACAAAAGCAGTCAGTAGTAGCAGACAGCTAAATTGGAACAAAAGAAGATAAGATGAATGCAATGAGATATCAAAATCTGAATTTTAAATAGAAATGAGGCTTAATATTGAAGCCAACATTTTTGAAAAGCCACTTTAATTCTCTGGCCAACCATAAAGTGCATTAATGCTGGGTGACATCTTCAACTCCAAAGCAAAAATGGCCTGCATAAAAAAAAAATTAAAAAAAAATCAAGCCATGCATGCTAAAAACACATTTCATATGTTTGATTCTCTTACTGTAAGGCAGTTTAAGATGTTTGTTGAATGTCTGAAATTGGTTGTTGGATTTCATGCCACTGATAAACTCATATAATTGTGAAATGAAATGAGAAAGATGAGTAGTTTATTTTACAAACAAAAAACAAAAAGTGTGCTTCCTTCCTTTACTCTAACAGCTCTAAATAAAGTCTTGCTGAATTGCCGTCAGATGTCACCAAATTAACAAGAGGAACATTAAAGAAGCAGTCAAGATGCTCATGATAACTTTGGAAAAATCCAACAAAAAGGTGTGCACAATTTTAAGTTTAGGTTAAGGAGGTTACCCCTCCTTTGTTTTACTAATTTAGCGTCATAAATTATGATTGATCGTGAGGAGGAGAGAGGTTTGCTGGAAGCATCCATCAGGGACGCCACATGTTGCACTCTGAACCTGTAACTCCTTCAGCAAAACGAAGTTACGATCAACTCTAAGCTTTAAGTGAGCAACTAAGCTCAAATAAGCTCAAATTAAAACAAAGGCAATTTCTAGATGAGAGCAAATTACTCCTGATGAAGCTCATTTAGCGTTTTGTTTGTCAGTAATCAAAAACAAAGATTCTCTGACAACACACTCAGACAAATTACAAACAACGAGGAGTTGAAGTCTGCTCTCCAGAGTGAAGGGTAAAATAATTTACTTCTCCATGAATGTGTTTACATCAAGTACCATCAGCATGGGATGATACTTGATGGGAGATTTTCCTTCAATTTCCAGCTTCGAATAACCTTATTAAGCTTGATGTACCAGAGGTCACCGTGACGCAGGAAGTGCCAGAAGTTTCCATGGTGCATCTCACTCTCTCACAAGCTTGTGCAATTTCATTTTGACTCGCTGTTGCGGTGCATTATGGGAAATGAGTTCCATAACCAACATAATGGCAGACGATTAATAACAGATATTAAAATGATCTCACAAGCCTTCAGCTTCACATGTTTGATTAGAAGAGATTGTGCAGACAACCCTCTGCCTTTAGGAGCCAACTTTGTAGAATGAAGAAAGACTAATTGCTGTCCGAAATGAGAGATTAGTAAAATGAAAGTCCTTGATGCTCGTTAGCATATGACTGTTCTTAGCTAACATCAGTTGTAGCTGTCATTACATTTCTGTGTCAACATAAACTGCTTATGCAATACATGGCATGTAAGTTTAATCATTTAAAAAGGTTCTGCATCATTTACACAAATTTCAAGTTGAATGTCTTTTCCTTCTCATCTAATCTGTTAGAAATCACCCTATATAAAATGACATTTAAATCAATAAGGTCACATTAAAAACTAACATTTTATCGCCTCATATTAAGTTGTGTTACATTTTACATTTAATCTAGCTGAAAACATTTTACTTCAAGACGGTTAAACTGAACATAGATTCCATCAAAATTTCATTCCCTACAATTATATGCACATTTAACAGCTTCCAACACACTTTATTCTTATTTCACAGAATTTAATACTTTAGTCCAATTCTGTGAAAATTGACTTGAAACTGATGAATCCAATCAGAATCAAATTTTAAATCTGTGTATACAATTCAGCACAATCACACTGATTGCATTTAATTACAATTTGATTTACTTCTTCCGATTCCATAATTAATGATGATTAGTTCCACAATGTAGCAGCATTGAAACTCCATATATTGACTGAATGCTTTTTATTAACATTAAAGTTTAGAACATTAATGTACAAAAAAGGGCATTTAGCACCATAAGAATCTGATACCAGCACAGGATGCAAAGTAAGTGCCACTAAAATAATAAGTGTTCAGCTTTGATTGCAAAAAAAAGAAAATAAAAAAAACCATCTATATTTGTATCAAGTATGTGTATGCAAGTGCATATTTTTAATTAGCAGCTTCTGTAACTCTGCACTTTTTACCTCAGTTTCCCCAGAAACAGCAGCCAAGAACACAACGCGCTGAAAAAAAAGTCCAATTATAGAACATCATCAGAACTCGGTGTTCTTCTCGCAGAAATTAATGTGCACAAACTAGATCTCGAAAAAGGTCTATGTCCCTGATAAAACAGGAACATTTCCAGCCACTTTCTCATCACACTGACGATGGAATCACGGATGAACTCCTCTCAACGAGTCACCTTGTTGTTCTTTGTGTCGAACATTAAAGCGGATGAACATGTACATTCTGCTGCCAAGTAAGAATGAAAGCTGGGATGAAATCCAATATGCTTTGGAGGTTTTCTTCTTTCACAGGTAAAGTGTGATTGACAGACTCTTCTGATGTTGCATACAGTAACCATCAATCACCTATGGTGAGACTAGAACTGGTGTTGACGTTTCCTGCTAAATCGACTCACCCAAGAGGCTTTTCCAAGCGACTGCCCAGCGATCCAACCACCTCTCCCAGGGTGCAGTAGGCCTGGCCCAGGAAGTCCTGTGGAATCAAAGAGCAAGTGAATATTATTGACATGAATTGCACAAACATGCAAACACAGATGGCATTTTATCAGAAATTAAAAATGTTATTTCAACAATTCAGCACAAAAATTAAAAAACAAATCTTAAATGGATTTTAGGATACAATGCCCCTCTTTTGGGGCATTGTATCCTAATGCAATGCCCCATTGCATTCCACTCAACTTTCTGGTTCAAACTGCTTGGATATAGCACTCTCAGTGCCCAAGTTTTGCTGCTTTCCCTAAATAGAGCATCAATAACTGTGTGTTGAATAACTATTATAAAAACAAATGACATAACAATATCACTCACTGTGTAATGAAACCAGATATGGTATGAGATGCACTTTCTGAACTGAACTACTGACATAAATTTTCTTCTCTAGTTCTACATTCTAATTTATGGAAACGTACCCAGTACCGTACCAAATATAAATATGGACATTGTGCCATATATATATTTAGGAGTCTTATCTTAATTTCACATTTGTGGCTTTCATGGAATCAAAAGTTTTAAAATGCAAAATTGTCTCATTTCTCTTTCTTAAACCAAGAGGTGAAGCCATTTGTCATTTTAGTGAAGCGCGTCTAATTTTAGCTGAGAACAGCTCTGAGCAAAACCAACATAATGGTCTCATTTGCTATACTCATTAGCATCTCCTCTCAGCTTTTTTTATTTTATTTTTGGATATCTATCATCAGAAGAACAATTTCTTACATTTTCTAGATAAAATAAAAACACATCTGCAAATGTGTTTTATGATATTTTTTCCCCTCTGTCTTTGAAGAGAAAATAACAAGCCGCAGAAGAACCGCGGCAGCTGCCAGCAGGGGGTCCATCAGAGGACCGGCTGTGTGCTGATAATGGCTAATTACAACAAATAGCAGAAACTGGTTGGGGAAATAAAGTTAAAAGAAAAGCTATTTCAACTCCAATCATCTAGATAACACTGATATATAAAGCAAAGAAAGTTCAAAAGAATGAACACTGCAACATGAAAAAAAAAAGAAAGAAAAACTTGTACGAACAAATAAAGTAACTTTGGTAGAAAGTACCACCTTTAACTTAGAGACCATGTTTCTCTAAAGTACTTGCATCTGTCAGTTAAGCTTTGAAAAACAACATTTTACATTTGTACCAATCTATTTCATAGCTATAAGAAATTAAAACGTAATTATTTAGAAATGTTACTGATTTGTTCACAGATGTTTTTCTATTTTTATTGCTTTTATCGATTCACCATGATCAACACTTTTTGGCGTCTTGGACAAAAAAAAAAAAAACAATCTGAAATGTCAAACTGAAAATTGGTTCCTACAAAAGTGACAAATAAAACCTACATCAACAACAAAGATCCAGCCAAATGGTGTTAGTAGTGTCACAATGTGTGGACCAGAGATCATCTGAGTGTGTCTCAAGTCATCCTTACATTAAAATTTTGGTGTTTAGAACATTGATCCATTGGTTAATCAGTATTCCTGGCTACTATTAGCAGCATGAAGACAAAAGAAAACATCTAAAGTATAAGTCAGGGGATGAATAAAAAAAAACATCCTGTGGAGTTCTTTAGATGGTCCCAACTTTCTCTAATACTAATATATTTTTTGTATACATTGTTAATATTTAAGATCACAGCACTTTGGGACAGATTTAAAAAAAAATAATACTGGTACGTTCAGCAGCTTCGCTGTTGAGCTGTTCCATCTGGTTTTTCACAGCAACTGGCTTTCCTTGTTCAGTGCTGCGAATATGGTGAGCGTACCAAGTTCAAGTAGTGCATTCGCCTCCAGCTTGCAAATCTCAGAGGTCACGACACGGATCAACATAGCCATCTGCAGTCTAAGATTTCTAACTTGCAGTCTGTTAGCGCAGAAGGCACCTCGCCGGTCTGAAGCCAGCAAAACCCAAACCAGGAGGCTACAGAACGAGACGGTCAGGATTTCTAGGAGAAAACATTATGTTTCTCTCGATGAAATAAAGGTGCAACGAAAAGTCAGAACACACTAGTAATGACTACCAGAGAAAAACATCAGAATAAAGTATTGAAACTCTGCAACCAACAGAGGATCTGCTTGTATTTCATATCCATCTTCAATCATGGGTGCAAACTATGTTTCAATCAGCGCAGCATGTTTCATTTCCTTCATGTGGATATCAGACTAGTTCTCACACAGTTATGACTGAGACAGCCCCGCAGACTGTACTTCCTAAGATAAAACACACCATCTAAAGCTCCCTGGCTTTCCCTCTGGGATCTGCATCAAGGCTGTAAAGACGGTAAGCTGCCTCTGAGTCAATGTTCGTGTCTCCACTTATATGAGGTTATTGATTTTAGACCAGCGAGGCAAAACGAGCAAGGGAAGAGAGAAGATCGCCAAATGGGTAAGACTAAAGAAATAAACGAGAACAGAGAGGGAAAAAAAGGTTTACAAAAGGCCAAGTTATGAGGAAACATTCTGATATCGCTAAGTGGTGGGGATTTACAGCATCACCATGCAATCTATTAAATCGCTTTTCATATTTGGGCACGCACACTGACGTATGTTTGTGGTTGTGGGGGGATTGTGAGGTAAACCAACAGAGAAGTGAATAAATCTGAATAGTGTTGTGGCAGTGGGGTTGTTGTCCTGCTGTAAGGAGTGAACTAACCCAGTTTTAAACGTCCTATAAAGCAATTTTTTTAATTTGTTGTTTCCGGTAAACTCTGTATTTAGTTCTTTACTTTTCTTGTCTATTACATTTAAACCAAAGAAGCCAGGATGTCATCTGCATATCATCAAATCCATTACTCTGTCCTGATTGATCTCTTTGTGTTTTTTTCAATTCCAGAATAACATAATATGATTTTTAGTTTATTCAAAGTCACATTTATCCGACAAAAGCCCTTCACCATACACCCAATTCACCTCTTTTTAAAAACATCTATGTGTAGCAGCAGGACAGTGACGGTTTGCCTCAAAGTGGAAGAGAAACCTCTAAGCCCATAAAACAAAGCTAACCAATATGAAAGCCCCCTTGTGGATTCCTGCTACTGAAGACATATGATGGTGCAATATAGCGACCTGCAGAGAGGAAAACCTGCATCATCCTGGCTTAAGGTGATGAAAACTCTTTTAATTTTCATGCAATTCTTGATGCAAACACAGTCATAAATATTTCTGCATTTAAGGCAGGTGAATACTTCAAAAGCCACGTCTCAGAATACTGTCGACTTTCAGAGAATGTGCGGACTTTGTGAAGTCCGTCATAAGCCTGTGGTTGTCTGGGCTACCAAAAAGAAAAAGAATTAAAAATTAACTGTATGTATAAAAACACAGAAAGCCCCAAATGAATATGAAAATGCATGCACAACATGCAGCAGACTCGACCGCAACTTGTGGATGTTAGTGAAATGATCAAATGTCTGCACTCAAGTTTTGGTCTTTATGAAATAAACAAGATTTCATAAAAGCGACTTGGTTTTCCTAAAATACACAACGCAGAGCTGCAGGCTAGACTGTGATCTCCTCCCTTTTTCTCAGCTTTATTTTATGTCTCCTCCAATAATCCACACTTTCTAAAAGCAGGCAACAGTCACACCTGAGCATCCATCTCATGTGTTATGTGGGCAGCGTGGCGGGCCCGGACACTTAAAAGCAAGAAAGGATGAGAGCTGTGTGGTGTGTTGCCTTGGGGCAAAGCAAAACTGGCTGTCTGTACCTTCTAAGAGGCAACATCGAGAGACACATTGAGCCTATTAGCCTGCACTCGCAAATATCCACAATGTTCTGTGATATTGCAAACGCAGAGTTAGAGGAGTTTGGGGAAAGCACTGGCACATTGATCCAAAGCTCTGATTAGCAGACATGTAACAATAAAGAAAAATTGCAAATTGGCCAAGTCAAAGTCCAGACTTTAAGTCAAAGTATGGAGTTAAATCCATATCAGATGCTTTATAGCATTACCAGACCAAAGACAAG
Source organism: Poecilia formosa (assembly GCF_000485575.1). NCBI lineage: Eukaryota > Metazoa > Chordata > Actinopteri > Cyprinodontiformes > Poeciliidae > Poecilia > Poecilia formosa. The sequence continues at coordinate 930,872 of NW_006799948.1, read as the reverse complement.
TTTTTCATGCTTGAAAACCCTTCAACACATGGTAGCAGTTTTCACAACAAGAATTGCTATAGTCAGTTCTTAGGCTTAGGCAGCAAATACTTTTTCATGATTTACATTTACTAAAATTATCTTTGATATCAACATTTGTTTAATGTAACATTTTAACTGTAAGGGAGGGTGGGAATATTTGTCCACAGCACCGTAGATGTCCATGAATTAGGATGAGCTTGAGCTTTCTAAATGCTTTGTATCTGCTTAGTGGGAATTACGTCTAATCAAATCATACCTACATAAGTTGCATGCGATAATTTAGAGTATTTATCCAGAAAAATAGAAAAGACTTTCCTCACCCAATGGAAAATAAACATGACAGTTCAGCGTCCAAGCTGCCTCCGGTTCTTTGAACTAGAACGCCCTGAAAGCAGCGGGCGGGTAATGGCTGTTATTACCTGCGAGGACGCTGCTGTTACTAATTACAGCTGTTGTAATCACTGGCATCAACGGTAAGAAGCAGGGTAGACAAATTTAATTTCTAAATGACCCACAGCCTGCTCCGAGACCGTGCAAGTTTAGCAGACAATCAGCCCAGTCGTAACGACCAGATTGCCGTTACGTTGCTAAAATGGTCCAAATGGGAGGAAGACACACACACACACACAAGCACAAAGTGAGAAAGGAAGATCCAGAGAAGGACTCACGTGTTTCTGCAGGTTGGCACTCTTTGAGTCAACATCGTACCTGTGGAAATAAAGGAAGAAGGAGGGTCAGCACGTTCCTGATAGATGCAGAGTGGCAGGATCTCAGCTGGGACCGATGCTGATTACAGACAGGATAAATCAGTAACGGGACCCAACGGCTCGTCAATGAACACTTCGCCGTAAGCTCTGGGTACTCTGCATCCCAGTGTGCAGCGTTACAACTCTTCCCCATTAAACTGACGCTAAATAAACTGTTATTCACACACAGGACTGTGAAAAGATGAGGATATGGGGACAGTAATGAGTCCGTCATTCTCCTGTTGTGTTGCCAAGAGTAGTTATAAGCCTTACAGCTTTCCAAATTTGTCACACAAAATCCCAGTATGATGCTGCCACCACCATGTTTCACTGGCGTATTAAGAGCAATTAACATTCTTAGTTTTTTTTTCCTCCAGTGTTTTACAGGCCTGGTGGGCTGCCAGTCTTTATTTCCCTCCCTGCCAGGCTTAAATTGGATTTTTTTATGTAATAGACTCAGTGAGATACAGTATGAAATATTAGACTGTCTACATAAAACCCCTTTCATACTGAATAATACGGAATCTATTACCACTATTTCCGATCAAAAGATTTTTCAGTGTAATGTCCGAAAAGCTGAGTGGCTTGTTTTGTGTCAAGGTCAGATGTGACTGAAGATTGTTCCTCCTCGGCCTCCAATCAAAATTATTTAGAGAATCTAAAAGTATTCAGTCTCACCACGTCTTAACAAGTGAAGATCCTCCTCCTGTCTTACCATGTCTTTCATTAGCTGCTAGCTCTGATTGTCTTGTTGTCGGGCATTACATTTTAATGCCAATGTTTGGCGACATATTACGTAAGGCATAAGGCCAATGAAGACACCATATGACAAAATTGTGTGACATAGTACAGCGGCAGTTTTTCTTTTTTCCTTTCTTCTCCACTCATCCAATGTGATAAAACAGCATCATGTACAAATCTATGTTCTTTTGTTTGGTTGTGAAAACACAAAACTATTAAAATGGTTGAAGAAAAAAATCTTATACCCCAGTAACAGTGACGGTAAAGATGGATTAAGCTAGGTTTATTGTCGATGCATCGCTCCTGCCTGTTGGCCTCAAAAGCTACTATTTCCAAATGATTATGCCTGCTGAAGCAGCTCTGAATTTCTGTAACTTTGAACAATTTCTATCACAAAAACACCGTGGGCCGCTGGTGGACCCCCGCCATCTAGCAATCCAACCCTTTCAGGGGATTTTAAATTATGAGCTAAAAGTTACATCTGACCAGAGAACCTTCTTTTATTTATGTTTGATGGGCCTTCTACATGGATATATTAAACAATATATTTAGTTTTGCTACTCTTCCATACAGTTCAGATTTGTGCAGGGTGAACACTTTTACAAAACATTGTGCATTATTTTTGTGTGTCTGATTTGCCTCGTTTTTCTCTCTACATCGCTCCATCCAGCCCGTACAAACAATATTTGCAGGAGTCATTTGTCTGGATACGCTCCCCCAGGCTCTGCGGAACGGCAGGTCATCAGACAAACCGTTTACTCAGCAATCTGAGATCATTTCACACCTCAGGTCATTTCACTCAGCTCTAAATATGGATCGCTCTTTGCAGGCTAATACTTAAGGGAAATAAGTAGGCATTTAGTTACTTTCTTAAAATGTTCTGGATGTTTAAGGCTAGAATGTTCAGATACTATAAATCTGAATCGGTATGGACAAGGTTTCTCTTGCGCAACCAAGTCTGGGGACTGGTTTATTAGTAAAGGTTGAGGCCCCAAAACCTGGATTTATAGATTTTAGATTTTTGTTATGGAAGAGGTGAAAATGAGACTTGTGATGATAGGATTTTTGATGCAACTGGAGCTTTTATAGACAGGTAGAGCTGGTTATCCATCACTACCTACCAGGAAAGTGTTGGAGCCTCTTACTGTACGCGTCTCTCAGGAATGTTTTTGTCGTTGTAGAGTTTTGAGATTCTCCACTTCCCGACTGTTTCATCACACACAAAGTATTTACTTTCATTGTCTATCATTCACGAGTCGGATCAGCTCATCGGCAGAAAATGAAAAACAAAGCTTGAAGAACGAGATTTCTCTTTCCTCCGCAGAGATATGAATAACCATTTACGAGGGCTGACCGCTGGCTTACTGTTGCTATAATTTTAACAAAAAATATTGCAGTTTCCAGCAGTGTGGTGTGCAAGAAAGACAAAAAAAAAAGCAAGATTTACCGACTTTACAAGAAAGTAAAGTGAGGTTTTTCAGAGATTCTGGGTTCCAGTCAACTGACTTTTAGTTTCAGTTTGAAGTTGTTGGGTTTTTTCCACAATGTGCGGGCTCGACACCAACCATTTCTCAGACTGCTCATGTCTCTGTCGTCATTAATCCCTTCAGCTTTTCTTACATTTTCTTCCTCTTGGTTCATTGCCAGATTTTCTAAATTACTGTCTTGCTTCTTGCCTTGTTCTCTCAGTCAACTGGAGTTTGCGCAGTGCCTTTGTGTTTTGTTTATTAAAGCCTTTTGTATTCGTAAGTAGCTTTCCCATAAGTGGGTTTACCGTACGGGGCAAAGGTTTTAAGCTTTTTCACCTTTTGACCCACTGTAACCACCAAGTTCAATGCATTACGAGAGGGTAGGGATTCGTTCATTGTCCAAACTTTTTGTAAACAAAAATCTGAAATTTGAGATCACACTGAGTAAAGCCTACTGCAATCATGAGTTTTTGTTCACTTGTTAGAGGGCATAAGTGAACAAAAACTCATGAAGACCAAGTAGCAGATCAGAAACGTCAATTATAAAGTTGATGAGCTGGTTAAAATGACCATGTAAACCACTAGTCTGCCTTTTATGATCCAAAAGGTAATAAATATTTGGCCTCTTATTTAAGAAAACAATATTTTTAGTTTTAAGTTATTTCCACAAAGTATTGACAAAAAGGGAATGAATGCAAATGAAAACTACTTTTGTGAGATGACTTTGCTATTTTTTTTTTTTTTTTTTTTACAAAAATGTTAGCAACTGTAACAAAAATTTTATGGGGGAAAAACCCCCAGAATATATCAATATTACTTAAAGGCCTTGATTCATCTCATCATAGTGTGTATTTAAGAAGTAAAGACATAAAGTTTTGCATAATAAATCAGTGAAAAGTGATCTCCATCGTCACTTTTCGCTTTGTTTTCACTTTTCGCCTCATTGTCATTGCCCATCTTTCACCTGCCATCGTCTCAGACGGCAATGCCCTCGACGGGCCGACAGTGGCAGCTTTATACAGCTGCTGATGAAAACAGAACAAAACAGGAGCCCCATGTGAACACACACACACACGCACACACAGTCACATAAAAGCCTGTTTTTCACACACTGAGAATGCTTATCATGACCTATTCTCTCACAGCAACAAAAAGCTAACTTTGGTTAGAAGATGATCAACTCCGTTCAGACAAACATTAACCCAACTAACCGTGTCACTGCAACGGGACGAAGCTTATTTGTTGTTGGTAGGTCAGTCACAGCAACACATTTTACTGGACAACAAATTGTCCCAGAAATTAATGCAATAAGCAATAATAATGACATTTTGAGCCCATTTTCAGCTACTGCATTAATTATGTCAAAGTACATCCTCTGAAAAATGTAGAACTAGAGAACATTTGACACCGGAACTGGACAACATTTTATATACCCAAAATAAGTAAACAAAATAACAATAATTGAAATGGATCATGAAGTCTATGTATCCAAAACTGCTTTTCAAAAAAAAAATAAAAATAAAAAAAAAATACTAATGACTCGCGTTTGACAGGAAAAACAGGTCAAAAGTGGCAGCTAGTTTGCAGCATTTTTCAGAACACCGGCTTTTCAACAATAGTAAAGCAGGGCATCTCTCCCACATGGAGTTCATCAATCCCTTTTTAATTTAGCATGCGATTAATTTATTGCTTATTGTTACAGGCTTAGTTGTGGAGCCAAATTGAGCTTTAATAGGGCCCGCACCAACTTGCTCATCTTCTTGATTTTCCATTCGCTCTGTTCCTTTCCCATCACATGACAATCAGTTCTTTGCATTTCGAAACATAACTTGTCTTCAAAGCCATTTTTCTAATCCCTCAGGTGTCTGATCGTCATGCCCGTCAGGTTCTCCTCTAAAGAGAGTCTGTCAGTCAGGATTCTCAAGTGTAGTTTAGCTGAGACGCTTCATATTCAGATGACTGTATTTGGAATGCTGCTTTAATAATTACCAGCTCTTTAAATCAGCCGACCGGGTGAAAATATATTCATTCAAAGATAGAAAGAAAGCCCAGCAAGTTGAGTTTGATTCATTTTCATAGTCCCAATTTATTAAACACTTTAACAATACATAATGAGATTAGTACCACTGCACAGCAAGATTCCAGTTCAATTAAATGAAACTGCAACAATGCCTCATCCTGAGAGTGCACATGGCAACTGTGGAAAAGATTAATTTGCTTTTAATAAAAAGAAATATGCAGTAAAACTACAATTCCCCAAAAAACTTCACATACATTTCTTTGCAAAAACTATCAAAACCCACAAATGTTTTGGGTTTTTTCCACATAATATATAACAATACTAATAAAAATGTGTTTGAGGTGGTAATGCGAGAAAACCTGATTATATATGGTTTGGAAATTTAAAATACCTTACAGTGTTAAGTGATCTTTAAAATATTAAAGTTTATTGGTCTTTGAGAGGGCGAACTTGCATTATTATGCCATTGTTATATTTACTTGAAAATCGTCTGAAAACTACAATATTTTGCTGGACAATCCTGCAAAATTTGTCATTGTGACAGAGCACATCACTCTGAGGGAAACTGGTGTGATCTTACTAGCAAATCTAAACTAGATTCTCTGGAGAGAGGATATCATGACAAGCTCCATGTTTTGTTTTGTTTTTTTTCATGCACAACAATGCAAGTAGTAGCAGCGTGTGCTTCTTCTGTGTGTAAATAGACTAACTGGTGACTCGTTGTGGTCCACCGGAGCATATTCAATATGAAAGGTTAAATGCTTCTCTTTTTTTTTTTCCCCAGAAGGAAAACCGTCTTTCCCTACATCTCCAGCCACCATCCCCCGAACCCCCGGTTGTTATGGCTACCTGCTACGGCCGCACACAACCGGCACGCAAATACCCACACTGTGGCTTGGGCCGCACCGCATGTGGGGAGAGAAGCGCAAGAGGCACACATCACTTTTGGTTTCGTCTTGGAATGAGTCTGTCCAGCATGTGACCGGGTGACACATCTCCTGCACATGTGAGCGCGGAGCGTGACTGAGCGACTCAGTGGAAATGCCAAGGTGGGGATCCTGCATTGGTCTGGCCGAGCACCTGAGCAAAAAGGCTCAGGATATTTTAGGTGTTGTGATTGGAAATAGTCACCTCTTACAGAGCTGCCAGGATCCAGGTGTGAACCCGACATTCCACAGATGCTCGTCATATTTCGTTCTCTCACAACATTCCACCCACGCAAACTATTTTTTCCCCCCACAGCCTTTTATTTTATTTTCTTCACTTTTTTTTTCTTACTACCGTCTCAGACCCAGCCTCTCCTCCCCGTCGCGGCCTAACTTTCACAATGATGGTGAAAACTGTTGCCGCTCCTCTGTGGTTTACAGATAATTTAATTAATCTTTTCATTTTAAAAGAGAAACTGTAATTTGCATGTAATTAACGAGAAACGGCATCACCTAGAGACGCCGCTGGCAGGTTGAAAACCTCTAAAACCCCATCGGTATGCGAAGGAAGACCAACGAAATGTCAGATTCCTACGTTTGCACCTCGCGCAACCAAAAAGGACCAGTCAGTAAATCTGAAGTACAAGGAAATGACGTAGATTCACACTGATGACATCTGTGGAATGACGAGAATGACAGGTTTCATAGTCGAAGTGCAATCTATAAAAAGTCAAGTGGAAGGCCGTTTGCCAACCAGTAGAAATGTACTGGATCCGAGTCAATGCAGCAGGACGGTAACCTCGAAGACACCAGGAATTGTACAACAGAAAGGCTGGAAAAATATTCATGGATGTCTGGAAACCTCAATCAACTGAATTCTTATAGGTCACCAAACCAAAATTCATCAACAACATCATGACAGACTGAAGTTGTTGCTGTTAATAAATAACTTTTACGATTATATACTGAGGAGGTGTAGGTAAGGTAGGTAAGGTAATTTTATTTATATAGTGTAGTTGTTGTTTTTCCTTTTAGGTATTCTCTCTGCTTCACAATTGAAAAGGGGCGCACTTTATTTTCAAACTACACCTAAACTCAAGCTACTCACAATACGTTAAGCATCCAGGAAGGACAGGTCTGATTTGAACCGAATGTGCTCAACATGCACAGCAGTGATTTGTATGTAAATAATTCAATTCGTCCTGTCTGGAACTGCCTAAAAACAGAGCGTGACAGTAGAGACATCATGAGTGGAGCTTTGGTGAACATTTAGGATGTTTCTTGAGCATCCAACGGTCAAAATAGGGAAAGGATGTAGAGCAGACTCCTGAAAACATGATGCTGTTTGCCTCAGTGTGTGTGAGCTTTCAGTGGTAAAACGTCTACAACGGCAGCCTCTAATAGGAAATCCCCCTGTCAAACCTGACACAAACACATCATTGTTGTACTGCTGTGGTGGCTTTGTTTTTTTGGTCAGATAAGGTTTGCACAATTCCTGCTGCCGTGGATGCCTAAAGATTCTATTGTGAACATGGAAGTTGTGCCATTAGAGAAGAATCAGTCAACCGTCTGTCGCACTGAGTAAGACGGCGGGACAAATGTCTCCCCTGAAGGAACCTTGACCCTTTTACTCTGGGGCGGAACCACTCTGCAGGTGTGCAGCTTTGTTTATACTTGTATCAGTTGATCCTGACCTTTAAAAGCAGTTAGTTCACTTTTGGGTTTAAAAACGACAACTGTCCCACTTCCAATTCAGCTTCAGAGCAAATGAAGGCATTTTAAGAGGCTGTAGTTCCTGGTCTGAGAGGCATTTATACATTTCTTCTTTGACAGATCAAGAAGTAAAACACAATGTCTCCAATTTTAACAAAAGAAATCTCAAATCAGATCTCAGTCAGAATTGATGGGACAACACAGAGGGCAAGAAGAAACATGACAGACTTCAAACTGGAAGAAAAAGTTCACCTCACAGGAGGAAAATGTCACCAACGTAAAGCCAGAGATGCAATCAAAAGGTTATGTGGTGGAATGGCCTAGTCAAAGTCTGGGCCTGATTCTGAATCCAACTGAAAATCGGCGGCAAGACTTTCAAAGTGATGTTTGCAGAACATTTACTCGCATTTTTCTTATCCAATCGCACAAAATTGTGCAAAAATATATTGCATGTGGCTAAAATATGACAAAATGTGGGGAGCAAAAACTTTTACTTGTCGCTGCAGAAAGCAAAGAAAACCAGACAAAATTAAATAAATAATAAAAAAGTTAAGCAAACACAGGAAGTTGTACTCACAAGTCAAATCTGAGATTCTGTCGCTCTTCAAAGAAGTAGTCCAGCATGAATTTCCTCACGAAGTCGGGGTTTAGCGTGTTGTCAATCACCTCCGTTCTCCCAAACTGGAAGTTAAGAGCAAAGATGAGAGGGATGTTGAGAGAACAGTCGGGAGAAAACTCAAGGGTCCGACCGTTCCTCATCTCTGCTGCTTTTCTCAACCATTTCCGTTCGCCACCCTGCCTTCAGAGAATCTATAAGATGTCACTTTATCTTCGTGCAACAATTCGGAGATTTCTCCGTTCAAATAAAAGCGGCTTTTCCAGGCTCTCCACGAAGTTGCGGTGACTCGTGTAAAGTATCTCGTCACCTGCAGCCTGTTTCTCTGGAGACGCATCAGGGGAGGCGCTGGTTACGGAAGATTATGTACAGCTATGGCGTAATGAATGCAGAGCAGCTTAAGCATCCAGTCAATGGGGGTCAGGCAGGTCAGTGTTTGACATTTAACTCCGCCTGTTGATAGAGCAAGCAGATGAAGGGGCACTCGGAATTCTGAAGAACCGGGAATGATTGGGGCGGTGGGAATTTGAACTCTCATTTACATTCGTGAATATTCATGTGGAGAAAAAGAAAAAAAAAAAAACCCTCTCTGGTGACTGCAGTTCAGAAAACATGCTCTCAAAGATGCTGTCGACGGTGTTTATCAATTAAAAAGAGCAATGACAGGCATAATTAGGACTTTCATTAAAACCTAAAATAAGTCCTCCACCTGTGTCTCTGGTTGGTTCGCTGACAAGTGACCATCTGCCGTTTTCACAGATATCAGCTTAGACGGTAAATAAAAATTAATGCAAATGTGACGCCAACAGAGAGACAAATTAGGCTGGTGAATACATTGACCTGATGTGCTATTTCTAGTTAAATATGAATGCACGTTGCTTTTAATCAGTTTAAGTGATAAGTGTTTGTCTAATGAGAGCATGCGTAGCCTAAAGTAAATAAGAGCTTAAGCACATTAGAAGAGCCTTGACTAATGTGACCCGTGCGGCTAAAAAGAGTAACGTTTGCATTTCAATATGATATTTTAATGACATTTAATGTTTCCCTCTCTCCCACCCCCAACTGTTCACGTCTTAAAGGGACAGTTCAGGTTTTATAGAGTAGCTATGATGAGGAAAATACCTACTGTAGACCGGGAAACGGTCTGGGTTTTTTTTTTTTTTTTAATCACGGAGAATCAAGCTGACTGATTGTTCACACAGGTGTCTTCCCAAAATGTCTTGCCACCATCAGGGAAAAACGGGAACAATTGGTTCCATCAGCTCTGTGTTCTCAGTTTTTTTCTTTCTCATGGAAAGTACTATATGACGTCTCAGTTTTTCTTCATCACATAAAGAGCTCTGAGTGTTTAGCTGCGTCTCTTTCCCGGACAAAGTCAGCAACAGAGCTTCAGCTGCTGCTAAAAACGTGTACTCCATTTATTTCTCTTTGCTAATAGAAAGCCCTCCTTTGCCAATTTATTCTATATGAAAGACGAAACTTTATTGTCGCATTGACGTATTCACGGCCTTGAAAACCAAAACAAAGAAGATGCCGTGGTGTTGCTATGAAGAAAGGTACTGACCTCTCTCCATTCCTTGTTGCCCATGCCTTGCGTGTAGAGAACACAAACTGTAAAGAAGACAAACGTCCAACGTTATCAGTCAATGCAAACATCTATATTTACAGGATGTGTAGCTAATTATAGAATAATAACACTGGATTACTGAAGCAGAACATGTTCCATGGATTTGAAAAACTTAGACTTGTTTTTTTTTTTTTTATTCCATCAGAAACCTGCAGCCGTTTGATTTGTATCGCTGATATTTTTTATTACCAGGTCACATACCCCGGTTATCTATGCATTTCTGCCAACTTTAATACTTTCCCTTCGCTTCTTCGCCTTCTGGCTCCTTCCTACATCAGTCAGGTTCAAATTAAGGGATTAAAGTATTGCTCAGAGGAATCACAAGATCACAAGAACTACCTGAACATATAGTTAAAGCCTGTCCTCTACTACTCCCTCATACAATCACTGTCATCCCGGCACTCGTCTCATCACTGTCATCATCATCATCATCGCCACAGTGATTCACTCCTTCCATCGCGTTCTCTTGGAAATGTGCTGACAACTTGTTCATCATGCAATAACTTTTTTTCTGGTGTGGTCTTAGACTGTTGGACACAAACGTGAAACGGAAATGACAGGAAGAGTATGAAATATCCTGGCCAAGTCCAACTTTAATGATAAAGTAGGGCTACTTAATAAAGTTAAATGCATTACTCTGTCATTTACAGTTACAGTACCAGTTCCACCTAAACTGGAAATTACTTAATAGCCAATTTAGTCAGTGGAGTGTAGCTATAATGGCCAATTTAATTTAATTTGTGGTCAAATTCAAAGCTCCAACTCAACAGAGGTGGATTTTCAAATGGTCGTTTCAGTCATTTCACTGATCCCAAAGGAAATCACAGGCTTTTTTTTATTTTTAAAAAGCTTGTACTCATTAACAAAATAAAGAAGATGTTATATTTTTAAGTCAAGATGTGATGCAGCAAATCAAAGATAAAAATGATCTATTTAAAAAAAAAATCCACCTGTTAAGCATTATTAGACTTTCTTCTTTAAGAATGTTGATAAAAAGAAAAATGTAAGATTTTTCTAAACCAAATTTGCTTTTCTCTAGAAAATGACAAAAGCAAAGTTTTGCCCAGACAAGACAGTTTCATTTTAATGAAGATTTCACGATAGTATTGTGAGTGGGCGTTTCTGGCGTGGGGTTTCATTTTTAGTCATTTTGTTTGTTTTCTTTTGTTTCTTTTTTTTTCTTTTAAAAGGGATATTGTTTTGTTCAACAATAAATTTGATCCATTAATTTAGCAATCATTCTAAATTCATTACTGTCCATTTTAACTAATTTCCTGAGTCTTATTTTAATATGTGATAAAAACCTCTATCCAGAAAATAACAGTGTTGTCTTTTCCACATGACCGTCTAAAGAGTTTTGAGTCTGATGGATGTTTGGACATCACGTTTCTTACTTGGGTCTGATTTGGAGAAGGTGTCCATGTCCAGCAGGTTTCTGTGGAGACACAGAGAGGAAATGGATGAAAAACAAAGTTTGTTTGGGCTGATGTAATCCATCTCTGTGCCCAATAACTGTGTGAAAATGTTGTCTGCATTAAGGAATAACACAACACCAACAGTTCTGTACAGGAATAAGAAATATCGTATAATTTTAATACAGTGGATTCATATCTCGCTTCACCTCCGTTGTCATTGGTTACAGTTACATTTTAGCTATTCTGACAATGCATTTGTTGTAAAGCAAAAGCAGTTTGATTTCTAAAACTAAGTAAAAACAGCATTTATGCTACATTTAGGACTACAAGTCTTCTTTGTGACAGTAAAAGTTATGCTAAATCTAAAAATATAGCACAAAAACTAAAAAATAAACACCACTGAAATAATCCAATAGGTTCAAACATAACCTCATCAAACCCAGACTTAATGTATTCTTCCGAGCTGCATTACCTGACGTAGTTAAATCTCTGCATGTCACAAACACAAACGAGCCGCTGATTTGTGCTGCGTGACCTGTTGCATTTGATCCGAGCGATTAACTGTCTCTGTATATCTGTTTATATCCGTATCCTGCTCCGAGTTGACCACGGCTGGCAGTGGAGATTAGCTTAGCAGGCGAAGTCTACATGAGGCACAGGTGTAGTGCAGCGTCCAATCATAAAGATAGACGGGAGATCTCATGGTTCACTGGCTGCATGCTCACAACGCTATAAAACAACCAAGATTTGTGTGACATAGAAAATTAGTTTTGCTGCGATTTCAATTCTTGATCTCAGCGATAGTTAGCCCAACTGTAGCTAGGGCTAACTAGGAAATTCACCACAGCAAGCCAACACAACAATCACTAATGTAGATAGGAAGTGCTCAATGGGCTTCGGTCAAGTACTTCTTCTTCTTTTGTTTTGGACTTGATGTTATGTGGCTCATTTACCTACAGCATAACTCAAGCACAAATAAACCTATGGACAGGAACTGATTGGCAGATGTTCTTCATGAGGATTTTCTTGTAGAGAAAATCTAAACAAGCCATTTATGACTAAAGGCAGAATCAGATTGTCACACTTCCACCACCATGTATAACTGTAGGTATGTTCTTTCTGCTTTATGCCTGAAGTAATGGGATGCACAACAAGTTCCAACAATATGAAGCCTACAACACCAGTGAACTAGCTCTGTCCTTATCAGAAGAAGGATTGTCCTCTTTGATCTCACTGATTGGTCGGCAATTTATGTTGTGTCCGACACACCGGGACAGACAACCAAATGACCAGAGTAAAAACCTCTTAACGTTTTTGGTTTGACATAGAAATGAGGTTCTTCCAAACAGGAACGTATTGGACTTTTAATTATTTATTCCTTTCCTATCAACACTATGATGAGAAAAAATAAAAATGGTCTGTATTGTCAAAACATCCTGTACGTGTGTTTCTGTTGTGGGGTTGTTAACTTGTGCGTCGTAAATCTAAATTTTATTGATTACGTTTGTTTACTTGGCAGCTCTAGAAGCTCTTTCTGTAAGCTTAACATGACGATGTGGTAAGGGTGGCTATAAATGAACAAGCCGATTTTAACCAGTCAAAACGTTTGTTAAAAAGAGTAGAAATGATGATGTCTCACATACACACACACACAACCTGAGCCTGGGAATCTGCTTTCCTGACTACATTGTTCAGTGTAATGTGTAAAAAAGTAGTCTATGCAGGCATAGGTGTGTGTGTGAGTCACATTGTGCATGTTGAACCTTGCGTGGATCAGAGCAGCTGTTTTTGTGGGCGCATTGTGTACGTGACATATTGTGTGGATCAGGAAATCACCGTTAGGTACGCGGTGCAAAGTTTCCATTTCTACTATTTTTATATGTGGTCTGTATTTGTGTGGTTTCTGCTGGTTTTGTCCGCCACACTTATGTGTGCAAAGGTTGTGATTGTGCTCTTGTGGTTTCAGGTGAGTTGTTGTTTTGTACGTACCACTCGATAAGATCCTACAAGCGCCCCCGTCTTAGGGGACTAGTAGCTTTTAAACATCAGCATTAGATGCTTTGTGATTTCTTTACAGGAAATTAGCCTAAAAATGTTCAACTACTTCTAACCTTGTTCGGGGGATTGTGAACACCCAGGCAACGGAGAGAACTTGTTTTGAGACACGGGGCTAATTGCCCTGTTGGAGTTTGCCCACTTTCTCCTTTTAAGCGGGAATCTGACGTTTCAAAGTGAGCGACTGCTCAAAGCACATCACACACTCCCAATGGGCTCCCGGGCTCCCGTTGCGCACGTGCCATGTGCATGCCAGTGTGCGACTGTGTGCCCGTTTCTGTATGTGCGAGTGCGACACGTTTGAAGGGTTTCCACTTCAGAGGATAATGTGAATGAGTCACGGCGCTGTCTCTTTTCCTCCTCTCTCTTTTTCATCCAGAGGCGGGCAGTGGAAAGCTGAAAGCTGCCGCCCGAGTCACTCTTAGGTCTGCAGGAAGAATGCCATCAGACTCAGTTCAGTTTGTCCCTTGAGAAAATGCTGTTGCCTCCAATAATGGCTCTTATAGCTATGTCTTAACCAGTATTACCCATTGGAGAAACTGAAATGTTTGCCTGTTCTCAATGTGATCATGGGATCAAATTCAATTTTTAAGTTTTACCAAAGATTCTCAACTGGGTTTAGGACCATTAAAAGACATCAATATGTTTTATTTTAAACCATTTCACTGCAGATCTGGCTGTATGTTTATAAATGCTGCAGTGTGTCAGTTTTAGAAAAAATGTTTTTTTTACGTATTTGTTTAAACTGCCACCATGTCGCGACAGATAATCCGTGAAAAATAAATTGAGCTCCTCTGCCTTGTCCCAATCATGCTGCTCCACCCTCTCCCCCTTGCTGTCTGCTGAGCCTGTCGTGAATGCTAAAGCTAGTTAGCATTGCCACAGATAACGGTGGATGAATGGTTTATATCTGGCAGCTCATTCACAAGGGTGATTGACAGCATTAAGACTCTCCTCCTGGCTCTGATTGGCTGTTTTTGACCAGGAGCGGTGCATTTCTTCAGTTGGTAACAGGAGCTCAGGGAGGAGATTGAGGAGACGTGGTGAAAGTTTTAACAAATATGTAAAATACATATTTTTGTAACATAAAAAATAAAGTTGCAGCTTTAATGTTTGTTGTCCTGACGGAAGGTAAATCTCAACTCTTTCACAGGCTACAGCCAGTTTTTGTTTCCAGGATTACAAATGCACAAAAGCCGCTAAATTTCCTTGATTGTTGTTGGGCATGTCACGCAAACTTAATGCAACGCTGCCCTATGTTCCACCTATGTGCTGCACATCTAAAGCACAGCCAACTGCTGTGCACACATACACAACAACAACAACAAAAAGTCTCTCTGATGCCAAAACCCATCGACAAATATGACAGCGCATCTCAGACTGCTGTCAAGCCTTGCCTGCTCCTCCCTGTGGGGAAACCTTAGCATCCCAATTCCCCTCAGTATCCTGACTACACATCTGACGCCACACCTGCGACACCTGTCAGTCACCGCAACAGAAACGGAAAACTGGATGCAAGTCATTTCCCCAACTTTTCTCCTTCATTTGCTTCCCCGGCTGTCTTATTTAGCGGGCACAGACAGAAACTTTGAGTCTGGAAGGTTGAAAAGCAGGAATGGTGAGGCGTCTGTAATTATAGGAGAAGCCTGATGGAGCTTCAATTGGAGATCAACAAACGGGGCTAAGGTGCTCTGCCTCCCCCACACACACACACGCACACACACACTCACATAGCTGTACAGGAGGAGGGGTATGGAGACTGTTACCATTAGAAACCGCCGACAGCCAATCAGGCCCACTTGACCGAGCTGAATGACAGATGCTCTATGTGCATGTCATTCCTCTCTCCCCCCCCGAACTTGACAAGCAGGGGACGCCATCTGTGCAGAGGTATTTGCAGCCTCACCTTTTCACTTATTCTGTTTTTTTTCTCCTCTCTCTACCATCTCTTGATCTATTTTCAACTTTCCTTTTAAGTTATTCTTTTTTCTCTCCATCTCTCTCTCTGTCGCCTCTGCTTTCAGTTCTGCCTTCCTACTTTTTTCAATTAGTGAATACATTCAAAAATACCCCTTTGGACTGGCTCGGGAGGCCACGTCCCTGACAGTGTGTTACCTTGACAACACAACAGCAAACCCCCCGTGGGACTCTTACAAGCCTCTCCTGTGCTACAGAAATAAATTGGGTTTTTAGCCCACTGGATGAAGGCGGAAAGGAGAGGGGAAGAGGAAAAGGGGAAAAACAGAAAATGTGAGGATTATTATTAGTGGCTTTTTAAAAAAGAAAAAAAAATGAAAACGGCAGATGTGTGAAAGGGAAAGAACGGTGAGGAAGAGATTTAGCCAGCACCTTCGTCTTAATGTGACATTTGACTGACATTGGAGAGATGCTGCCTTTTCTTGACTCACTGCAGTTCTCCTCCAAAACATTAGGGACACTAAAGAGAAAACAGGAGCTACACTAAAACATGTTAATTGAGAAACAAAACTACAGTTTCCCTGCGACAGACTGGCGACCTGTCCAGGGTGTACCCCGCCTCTCGCCTGGAATGTTAGCTGGAGATAGGCACCAGCACCCCTCCCGACCCCACTGAGGGACAAGGGTGTTCAGAAAATGGATGGATGGATGGAACTACAGTTTCCAATTACTTTTGCTCATAACTAATTTTTAACATTATCATAGCTTTTTTTCCCCCCCAATCTGATCTGATCCGTGTGACAATTGGTCACACGGATCCAAAAAGAAATCTGAACTTAGACTATGAAAACCGTCAGAATAAAATATTTCCAAAACTATTTAAAATAAAAAAAAATAAGAACAGAACATATTAATGAAAAAAGAACGTCGAATATTACGGTTATAGTTATGACTCTACAACATTTATGTTTTTTTTGTTTGTCTTTTTTAAACTTTCAACACCATAACTGTGTGTTTTCAAACTGGGAAGACCACAAACCACTGCAATTTATCATTAATAGTTATGTGCAGTGATAAAATCTAACCTCACACAAAGAGACAAATATATACAGTACTCATAAACAGTTTGATGTTATTCAATAATCAGTTTTCTTGTTTGTTTTATTTTGCTTTTATCTTTATCACACCTAACTGGGGCAACTATGTTCTCTCTACATATGAAAACAATGGTAAGAAATGTCTTTGACATCATGACATAAACTGTAATAATAATGTATATAAAAGCTATTAAATCAAGTTAAATTATTGTGTTACTGTGCTGTCTTACTACAGAAGCCTGGAGCAAACAAGGCCATATTGGATTTTACCTAATTTGCTTGAAATTCACAACTGTACCAACAGTAGCGTCAGACATTTGAGTCTTTTATTGAACCCTGGGGGGTGCTTAGTTTCTCCCATGATGCAGTTTGATTCTCTGTTATTGTCAAGTCGTTGGTGGAGCAGGTCCTTGCAAAAAGCCCTTCTGGGTCGAACCGTTATCCACTTTTTATTACCTTTAAATCCATGTGGGTGATTAAAAATGAGCGAAAGCAACAGTCTGCCAGCTCGTGTTTCTTATTTTAGACGTCGCACCCATGAAGGTGATCTCAGAGTTCTCTTCTTCCAGAATGTTTTTCTAGCAAATCTCTAATATTCTCCAATATTACACCGTTTGCTCTCCTTAGTACAATACTCTTTTTATTTGCAGGTTTATTTTTATCTCCTGCTCTGCCTTGCTCTCAGAAGAGAGGGGGGTTTTCTCAGCGATGGCCTCAAGCTTACAGTCCTGTTTTGTCTTCTGGTGTTCCTCCTCCCTCCATCCATCCATCCATCCCTTCCTTTATTCCCCTCCCTCTATCTGTCTCTGTCACTTTGACCCTGACCTGAATAGGCTTTGTACCGACTACGCCATCTGACTGAACTAGATACAGTTACACACATGTAGATGCACACGGAAACCGCATGTAGCGACCCGATGCCTTTCCAGGTCAGCTGCTTGTGATGCCCATTACCTCAACGACGCTGAAGGCGAGTTATGCTTCATCGATACGTTCCGTTCTGAGACGATTGGAACTGAAATTCATTGCATCACTTTGTGATTTGTAATAATAAAAATAGACCATCCAGGGTCTAATTTAATTAAAGATGGATCAATTCTGGACTAAAGAGTGAACACAGAGTAATGTAACGCAATCAAAGTACATTTGAGTAAATCACTGATGCACTGTAAATAGGCTGAAATATAATTTTACCAATCTTTAAGCTTAAAAAAAGAAGCAAAAAGGAGATTTTTAGGATTTACTCTCCTTACAGTGGAAATGAAAAACGGTGCTGGAGCGGTGTAATTAGATTTGGCCGAGCCGCATCATTGGATTTCAACTGGATCCAATTTCCTCATAAAGTGACACAATTTTGATAAACAGACATTTAAAAGTAGACATAATGGATCCAGAAAGTGAAAGAAAACTGTCTTTTTATTTCCTAAAATCGATAAGCTAAACATAACTTTAAGAAGTTGTACATATTTGTACTTATTTAGATTTTCAGATCAGGATGACGTATAATTTTTGTTTGGATTTATGCAATTTAACAGATGTAAAATTGATATTGGTTGCTTGAGGCAAGAAAGTTTTCCAGTTCCATAGATTGAACATGAATCATCAACAATTCCCATGAAAACATGCAAAGAGTGCTTCAGCAATTAAGAGAAACGCTTGATGCGACCGCCTCATTTCCTATCACAGTCAGACTTCTTGTTTGGATAAAAAATAATTTTGAATCAAAATTTTACGAGGCTAGTAATGAGCGTTACTCTAAAATGTGAATTAAAACAATGAATCAAATTCAATTTAACTGAACTTGAAAGAAGTCTGTTGACAGCCAACAATGGTAAAAAAACAAAAAAGAAAAAAAAAAGAAAGGAAATGCTTCATGTGAAATAGCAACTTTTATTAGAAATATGATTTGTTTTTTTAGACATGCCTATCATGAGGCCTTTTATAAAATATTAATTCCAAAAATACTTTTTCCTGCGTTTCTTTCTAAGGGATTAAAGAAGAGGATAACCTGGCTTTCATTTTAATATCTACTCAAAATTCAGTGTATTTACAGCAGAATACTTGTCATGCTCCTATGTGTGTGTGCATGTGTGTGTGTGTGTGTGGCCACGCTTAGCAACAGACCAAGACCCTTCTTGGAAACATGTGGAGCGAGAGGAGTCACTGGGCATGCTCAGATGCTCTCAACAGGTCGCTGAGCACACTGCTACAGGTACCTCCACCTCTGAATCCCCCTCTTTGTGCTTCTTTCCATCATCGCCTCAGGCACTTTTTCCTCTATTTTCATTTTTCCTTGATCCATGTAGCTTTGTTCATTCGATACGCAACTTGAAGGGAAAACACTTGATAGAACCTCCTCTCGCTGTATCCCTCATTGCAACACACACACACACACACACACACACACACACACACAGACATGTTTACAGAAGAGGAAGCTTCAGCAGCTTGTGTGCACTCCCTGCTTCTCCAAGGGGGCTGTCCTAATTCCTCCTGACAAGGGCTGGGAGAGCCAAGAGAACATGTCCGCACACAGAATCAGGCACGTGCAAACGCACACGGTGGAATACGCTGCCGCGCTGTCCGTTTAGGCACAGGCATGGGCGACGCAACCAACGCCAGTCACGGTCGGGGTACGCTGAGCCCCGTGGCGTTTTACCTTAATTGCCTTCGCCTCTGCTAAACTCGCCAAGTCTCCGCCCGCATCAACACACTGCACTATTGTAACCGTAAGGGCTAAACAAAGACGTTAATTTAGGTTTTTATAAAGCAGGACTGCCAAAAAGCATGTGTGTGCCACAGATTCTACCTGCACGTCCTCCTTTTTCCTCCGTTTCACCCACGCTTTGTGGCCTTCTCAGACTGTTATCAACAGGAGGCTCGGAGTGAATTTGTGCATGTGGAGGAAATTAGACGCAATGCTTGGATGTGCAGAGGCCAGAGGCTTCTGCACGAGAGAGAGAAAAAGAGAGAGAGACAGGGAGGGAGACAGCATCCCCGGAGGAATTCATGCAGACTTCTCTGCTCTGTGACCACGATGGAGATGACTAGATTAGGCCGGCTACTGTCTCCGTCTTCCGCCACTGTAGATCCACACGCGGCTCTGAGGTCGATTCCCAGCGACTCCACTGTTGCAGCAGCAGTCAGATGGCTGTGCCTTAGCTTTTTTATGTACTTCAGAGGGACATATAGTACATTTTTATGTGCTTTTTTAGACTCCAGAGGGACATATAGACAGAACTTACAAAATAAGTGCTGTGTGTTTTTGTCTTATTTTACCAATCTTTTATCTACCAAATTACAATCAGTCCCTCCAGTTGTTTGCAACTCCGCGATCGTGGAAGTAGCACACAAAATTGTTTTAAGTCGTTTTTATTGTCTTTTTATTGTTAAGTACATGAATGAGCAGGAACACGCAGTGCTATGCTAGGCAACACATAACAATAAGAATGATGTTACAAAAAAAGATCAACCAAAATAATTTATTTTGGTTGTTGCGTTTTATTTTGGCTAGTTAAAATCCTCTCCAGTTCCAGTTTTGAGTGTTCTGAACAAAGTTCAAGTTTATTGTTCTCTGAGAGGACAAACTTGCATTATTATGCCATCATCACTACTGGTCCCAAAATGGCAATACTATTGTTTATCACAATAATATCTGGATGGAATTTATCGTCCAGTGAAATACGTTACTGTAACAGGCCTACTAAGACGTAATTGTGAGTTTGTTGCATATTTTCTGCAGAAATAGTCATAAACGTTGGGTTTAAGTGACTGCTAGCTCCCACCTACAGGTGGCAGTATCCTTTTTCTTTGGCTAAAATGCTGCATTAGCCTTCCTAGATCTCAAGCTACAACCTGTGGTCGATGCAGCAAGTAGCAATGTCACATTTACAGCCCTACATAAGAGCAAATATAGCAACATTTCTTGCAAATATGTTTAACAAAATCTATGTGTCTGATTGCAGAAAAAAAGAACAATTGTTCAATTCAGCAAACGGATGCTTAGCTTAGTTTTCATTAAACTGTAGACAATGACATCTGTGCGAAAGTAAAATGTCAGAGATTCAACTGTGAGCAGGAAATGGCATCGGCAGTTTGGTTGAAATGAGGAACGGTGGCACGAATGTCTGTGTCTGTCTGTGAAATGTACATGTATGCATATGTACGTTATGTGTGTGTATGTCAAGTTGACATCAGAGCTGTGACGCAATGCTTGTATCTCCTTGGGTTGAGTTTTCCCCTGAGGCGTTCTGCTGCTGTACATCTTGGCAGATGTTGGCGAGTTAATCTCTGATGTTATTCTGAAGAGAGCTTTTAATGCCAAACAGTTCAATAAGCCTAATTTGTTTTCCCAAAACACTGTAAAAACTCAACTGTTACTCACACACTCCAGAAATCAGACATTTATGTAAAGGAAGCAAGAGGAAAACCAAATTAAGTCCCACAAGCCATGTATGGTACACAGCTGACATGTCAGATAACACAAAATGTCATTTTTGGGCCAACATGATTGTAAACTATCTTGAAGAAATCATTGCAATGGTAAGACATGGTGGTGGATGCATCATGCTGAGGGAATGCTTTTTTAATGTCCCCTCTTTGGAACATTAGAATGATTAACAAGAACAAAATGGCAGGAGAAGGGTGCAAAACATGACAATACTCTTATAACCTGAGAGATTTGAAAGGCAAGACATTATTAAAAAGTCAAGATGTGTTATTACTAGAGAAGAACCATTGGTGAAAACTGAAGAAAAAAAAATACTAGAAAATNTAAGAGAAACGCTTGATGCGACCGCCTCATTTCCTATCACAGTCAGACTTCTTGTTTGGAAAAAAAATCATTTCGAATCAAAATTTTACGAGGCTAGTAATGAGCGTTACTCTAAAATGTGAATTAAAACAGTGAATCAAATTCAGTTTAACTGAACTTGAAAGAAGTCTGTTGACAGCCAACAATGGTAAAAAAACAAAAAAGAAAAAAAAAAGAAAGGAAATGCTTCATGTGAAATAGCAACCTTTAGTAGAAATATGATTTGTTTTTTTAGACATGCCTATCATGAGGCCTTTTATAAAATATTAATTCCAAAAATACTTTTTCCTGCGTTTCTTTCTAAGGGCTTAAAGAAGAGGATAATCTGGCTTTCATTTTAATATCTACTCAAAAATGTCTTTTTGTGATGATGATATTCAAACAGAACTGAAACTTTATGTTACAGTCTGGTTAAATTCAGTGTATTCACTGCAGAATACTTGTCATGCTCCTATGTGTGTGTGCATGTGTGTGTGTGTGTGTGGCCACGCTTAGCAACAGACCAAGACCCTTCTTGGAAACATGTGGAGCGAGAGGAGTCACTGGGCATGCTCAGATGCTCTCAACAGGTCGCTGAGCACACTGCTACAGGTACCTCCACCTCTGAATCCCCCTCTTTGTGCTTCTTTCCATCATCGCCTCAGGCACTTTTTCCTCTATTTTCATTTTTCCTTGATCCATGTAGCTTTGTTCATTCGATACGCAACTTGAAGGGAAAACACTTGATAGAACCTCCTCTCGCTGTATCCCTCATTGCAACACACACACACACACACACACACACACACACACACAGACATGTTTACAGAAGAGGAAGCTTCAGCAGCTTGTGTGCACTCCCTGCTTCTCCAAGGGGGCTGTCCTAATTCCTCCTGACAAGGGCTGGGAGAGCCAAGAGAACATGTCCGCACACAGAATCAGGCACGTGCAAACGCACACGGTGGAATACGCTGCCGCGCTGTCCGTTTAGGCACAGGCATGGGCGACGCAACCAACGCCAGTCACGGTCGGGGTACGCTGAGCCCCGTGGCGTTTTACCTTAATTGCCTTCGCCTCTGCTAAACTCGCCAAGTCTCCGCCCGCATCAACACACTGCACTATTGTAACCGTAAGGGCTAAACAAAGACGTTAATTTAGGTTTTTATAAAGCAGGACTGCCAAAAAGCATGTGTGTGCCACAGATTCTACCTGCACGTCCTCCTTTTTCCTCCGTTTCACCCACGCTTTGTGGCCTTCTCAGACTGTTATCAACAGGAGGCTCGGAGTGAATTTGTGCATGTGGAGGAAATTAGACGCAATGCTTGGACGTGCAGAGGCCAGAGGCTTCTGCACGAGAGAGAGAAAAAGAGAGAGAGACAGGGAGGGAGACAGCATCCCCGGAGAAATTCATGCAGACTTCTCTGCTCTGTGACCACGATGGAGATGACTAGATTAGGCCGGCTACTGTCTCCGTCTTCCGCCACTGTAGATCCACACGCGGCTCTGAGGTCGATTCCCAGCGACTCCACTGTTGCAGCAGCAGTCAGATGGCTGTGCCTTAGCTTTTTTATGTACTTCAGAGGGACATATAGTACATTTTTATGTGCTTTTTTAGACTCCAGAGGGACATATAGACAGAACTTACAAAATAAGTGCTGTGTGTTTTTGTCTTATTTTACCAATCTTTTATCTACCAAATTACAATCAGTCCCTCCAGTTGTTTGCAACTCCGCGATCGTGGAAGTAGCACACAAAATTGTTTTAAGTCGTTTTTATTGTCTTTTTATTGTTAAGTACATGAATGAGCAGGAACACGCAGTGCTATGCTAGGCAACACATAACAATAAGAATGATGTTACAAAAAAAGATCAACCAAAATAATTTATTTTGGTTGTTGTGTTTTATTTTGGCTAGTTAAAATCCTCTCCAGTTCCAGTTTTGAGTGTTCTGAACAAAGTTCAAGTTTATTGTTCTCTGAGGAGACAAACTTGCATTATTATGCCATCATCACTACTGGTCCCAAAATGGCAATACTATCGTTTATGACAATAATTTCTGGATGGAATTTATCGTCCAGTGAAATACGTTACTGTAACAGGCCTACTGAGACGTAATTGTGAGTTTGTTGCATATTTTCTGCAGAAATAGTCATAAACGTTGGGTTTAAGTGACTGCTAGCTCCCACCTACAGGTGGCAGTATCCTTTTTCTTTGGCTAAAATGCTGCATTAGCCTTCCTAGATCTCAAGCTACAACCTGTGGTCGATGCAGCAAGTAGCAATGTCACATTTACAGCCCTACATAAGAGCAAATATAGCAACATTTCTTGCAAATATGTTTAACAAAATCTATGTGTCTGATTGCAGAAAAAAAGAACAATTGTTCAATTCAGCAAACGGATGCTTAGCTTAGTTTTCATTAAACTGTAGACAATGACATCTGTGCGAAAGTAAAATGTCAGAGATTCAACTGTGAGCAGGAAATGGCATCGGCAGTTTGGTTGAAATGAGGAACGGTGGCACGAATGTCTGTGTCTGTCTGTGAAATGTACATGTATGCATATGTACGTTATGTGTGTGTATGTCAAGTTGACATCAGAGCTGTGACGCAATGCTTGTATCTCCTTGGGTTGAGTTTTCCCCTGAGGCGTTCTGCTGCTGTACATCTTGGCAGATGTTGGCGAGTTAATCTCTGATGTTATTCTGAAGAGAGCTTTTAATGCCAAACAGTTCAATAAGCCTAATTTGTTTTCCCAAAACACTGTAAAAACTCAACTGTTACTCACACACTCCAGAAATCAGACATTTATGTAAAGGAAGCAAGAGGAAAACCAAATTAAGTCCCACAAGCCATGTATGGTACACAGCTGACATGTCAGATAACACAAAATGTCATTTTTGGGCCAACATGATTGTAAACTATCTTGAAGAAATCATTGCAATGGTAAGACATGGTGGTGGATGCATCATGCTGAGAGAATGCTTTTCTAATGTCCCCTCTTTGGAACATTAGAATGATTAACAATAACAAAATGTCAGGAGAAGGGTGCAAAAAAATGCCAATACTCTTATAACCTGAGGGATTTGAAAGGCAAGACATTATTAAAAAGTCAAGATGTGTTATTACTAGAGAAGAACCATTGGTGAAAACTGAAGAACAAAATACTAGAAAATATTCAAATATTGAATACAGACAGGCTGAGGATCATTTACTTGCAAAATGAAAAATGTTCTCAATGTCATGGCCCCCCAACTATTATAAGGTTTCCATTTATACATCAAAAACCCAACCAGACATTCATAGGAAGAGATTATGCAGTACTATCTAATCCGCTGGTTGATTAAGTCAAACTGTCAGAAGTTCATGAAACATTTCCAGCAACTTTAACAACATGCATCAGGTTGAGTTTGGGTTCAAAAGTCAAAATGTCTGAATTTCATTGTGTTCTACTTGAATGGCCAACATTTGGACTTTTGAGTGTAAATATAAAGTGACAAAGGTTTGTGATTAAAACACTGACACCCATAATTTCTTCAGAGAACCCCTGATAAATCTATAATATATATAGATGAGTCTATCCAGGAGATATGAAACTCCATTATGTCCTAAACCACCACAGTAACTTTTGTTGGTAGGGGAGCAAATGAGGCAATCTGAAAGTTAACCAGAGTCTGCTTAGTGTGCAGTTTGTGATGTTGAAGGTTGGGATGTCCTTGGATGTGTGTGTGTGTGTGTGTGTGTGTGTGTGTGTGACTACAGCACCTGCTTTTTAAAATAACACCACAGCTGTCTCA
>NW_006799948.1:873762-905914 GCF_000485575.1 Poecilia formosa | reverse complement strand
TTTTCTTCCTCTTGGTTCATTGCCAGATTTTCTAAATTACTGTCTTGCTTCTTGCCTTGTTCTCTCAGTCAACTGGAGTTTGCGCAGTGCCCTTGCGTTTTATTTATTAAAGCCTTTTGTATTCGTAAGTAGCTTTCCCATAAGTGGGTTTACCGTACGGGGCAAAGGTTTTAAGCTTTTTCACCTTTTGACCCACTGTAACCACCAAGTTCAATGCATTACGAGAGGGTAGGGATTCGTTCATTGTCCAAACTTTTTGTAAACAAAAATCTGAAATTTGAGATCACACTGAGTAAAGCCTACTGCAATCATGAGTTTTTGTTCACTTGTTAGAGGGCATAAGTGAACAAAAACTCATGAAGACCAAGTAGCAGATCAGAAACGTCAATTATAAAGTTGATGAGCTGGTTAAAATGACCATGTAAACCACTAGTCTGCCTTTTATGATCCAAAAGGTAATAAATATTTGGCCTCTTATTTAAGAAAACAATATTTTTAGTTTTAAGTTATTTCCACAAAGTATTGACAAAAAGGGAATGAATGCAAATGAAAACTACTTTTGTGAGATGACTTTGCTATTTTTTTTTTTTTTTTTTTTACAAAAATGTTAGCAACTGTAACAAAAATTTTATGGGGGAAAAACCCCCAGAATATATCAATATTACTTAAAGGCCTTGATTCATCTCATCATAGTGTGTATT
Organism: Poecilia formosa; assembly: GCF_000485575.1. Classification (NCBI taxonomy): domain Eukaryota; kingdom Metazoa; phylum Chordata; class Actinopteri; order Cyprinodontiformes; family Poeciliidae; genus Poecilia; species Poecilia formosa. The sequence continues at coordinate 905,213 of NW_006799948.1, read as the reverse complement.
TAAGAAGTAAAGACATAAAGTTTTGCATAATAAATCAGTGAAAAGTGATCTCCATCGTCACTTTTCGCTTTGTTTTCACTTTTCGCCTCATTGTCATTGCCCATCTTTCACCTGCCATCGTCTCAGACGGCAATGCCCTCGACGGGCCGACAGTGGCAGCTTTATACAGCTGCTGATGAAAACAGAACAAAACAGGAGCCCCATGTGAACACACACACACACGCACACACAGTCACATAAAAGCCTGTTTTTCACACACTGAGAATGCTTATCATGACCAATTCTCTCACAGCTACAAAAAGCTAACTTTGGTTAGAAGATGATCAACTCCGTTCAGACAAACATTAACCCAACTAACCGTGTCACTGCAACGGGACGAAGCTCATTTGTTGTGGGTAGGTCAGTCACAGCAACACATTTTACTGGACAACAAATTGTCCCAGAAATTAATGCAATAAGCAATAATAATGACATTTTGAGCCCATTTTCAGCTACTACACTAATTATGTCAAAGTACATCCTCTGAAAAATGTAGAACTAGAGAACATTTGACACCGGAACTGGAAAACATTTTATATACCCAAAATAAGTAAACAAAATAACAATAATTGAAATGGATCATGAAGTCTATGTATCCAAAACTGCTTTTCAAAAAAAAAATAAAAATAAAAAAAAAATACTAATGACTCGCGTTTGACAGGAAAAACAGGTCAAAAGTGGCAGCTAGTTTGCAGCATTTTTCAGAACACCGGCTTTTCAACAATAGTAAAGCAGGGCATCTCTCCCACATGGAGTTCATCAATCCCTTTTTAATTTAGCATGCGATTAATTTATTGCTTATTGTTACAGGCTTAGTTGTGGAGCCAAATTGAGCTTTAATAGGGCCCGCACCAACTTGCTCGTCTTCCTGATTTTCCATTCGCTCTGTTCCTTTCCCATCACATGACAATCAGTTCTTTGCATTTCGAAACATAACTTGTCTTCAAAGCCATTTTTCTAATCCCTCAGGTGTCTGATCGTCATGCCCGTCAGGTTCTCCTCTAAAGAGAGTCTGTCAGTCAGGATTCTCAAGTGTAGTTTAGCTGAGACGCTTCATATTCAGATGACTGTATTTGGAATGCTGCTTTAATAATTACCAGCTCTTTAAATCAGCCGACCGGGTGAAAATATATTCATTCAAAGATAGAAAGAAAGCCCAGCAAGTTGAGTTTGATTCATTTTCATAGTCCCAATTTATTAAACACTTTAACAATATATAATGAGATTAGTACCACTGTACAGCAAGATTCCAGTTCAATTAAATGAAACTGCAACAATGCCTCATCCTGAGAGTGCACATGGCAACTGTGGAAAAGATTAATTTGCTTTTAATAAAAAGAAATATGCAGTAAAACTACAATTCCCCAAAAAACTTCACATACATTTCTTTGCAAAAACTATCAAAACCCACAAATGTTTTGGGTTTTTTCCACATAATATATAACAATACTAATAAAAATGTGTTTGAGGTGGTAATGCGAGAAAACCTGATTATATATGGTTTGGAAATTTAAAATACCTTACAGTGTTAAGTGATCTTTAAAATATTAAAGTTTATTGGTCTTTGAGAGGGCGAACTTGCATTATTATGCCATTGTTATATTTACTTGAAAATCGTCTGAAAACTACAATATTTTGCTGGACAATCCTGCAAAATTTGTCATTGTGACAGAGCACATCACTCTGGGGGAAACTGGTGTGATCTTACTAGCAAATCTAAACTAGATTCTCTGGAGAGAGGATATCATGACAAGCTCCATGTTTTGTTTTGTTTTTTTTCATGCACAACAATGCAAGTAGTAGCAGCGTGTGCTTCTTCTGTGTGTAAATAGACTAACTGGTGACTCGTTGTGGTCCACCGGAGCATATTCAATATGAAAGGTTAAATGCTTCTCTTTTTTTTTTTCCCCAGAAGGAAAACCGTCTTTCCCTACATCTCCAGCCACCATCCCCCGAAACCCCGGTTGTTATGGCTACCTGCTACGGCCGCACACAACCGGCACGCAAATACCCACACCGTGGCTTGGGCCGCACCGCATGTGGGGAGAGAAGCGCAAGAGGCACACATCACTTTTGGTTTCGTCTTGGAATGAGTCTGTCCAGCATGTGACCGGGTGACACATCTCCTGCACATGTGAGCACGAAGCGTGACTGAGCGACTCGGTGGAAATGCCAAGGTGGGGATCCTCCATTGGTCTGGCCGAGCACCTGAGCAAAAAGGCTCAGGATATTTTAGGTGTTGTGATTGGAAATAGTCACCTCTTACAGAGCTGCCAGGATCCAGGTGTGAACCCGACATTCCACAGATGCTCGTCATATTTCGTTCTCTCACAACATTCCACCCACGCAAACTATTTTTTCCCCCCACAGCCTTTTATTTTATTTTCTTCACTTTTTTTTTCTTACTACCGTCTCAGACCCAGCCTCTCCTCCCCGTCGCGGCCTAACTTTCACAATGATGGTGAAAACTGTTGCCGCTCCTCTGTGGTTTACAGATAATTTAATTAATCTTTTCATTTTAAAAGAGAAACTGTAATTTGCATGTAATTAACGAGAAACGGCATCACCTAGAGACGCCGCTGGCAGGTTGAAAACCTCTAAAACCCCATCGGTATGCGAAGGAAGACCAACGAAATGTCAGATTCCTACGTTTGCACCTCGCGCAACCAAAAAGGACCAGTCAGTAAATCTGAAGTACAAGGAAATGACGTAGATTCACACTGATGACATCTGTGGAATGACGAGAATGACAGGTTTCATAGTCGAAGTGCAATCTATAAAAAGTCAAGTGGAAGGCCGTTTGCCAACCAGTAGAAATGTACTGGATCCGAGTCAATGCAGCAGGACGGTAACCTCGAAGACACCAGGAATTGTACAACAGAAAGGCTGGAAAAATATTCATGGATGTCTGGAAACCTCAATCAACTGAATTCTTATAGGTCACCAAACCAAAATTCATCAACAACATCATGACAGACTGAAGTTGTTGCTGTTAATAAATAACTTTTACGATTATATACTGAGGAGGTGTAGGTAAGGTAGGTAAGGTAATTTTATTTATATAGTGTAGTAGTTGTTTTTCCTTTTAGGTATTCTCTCTGCTTCACAATTGAAAAGGGGCGCACTTTATTTTCAAACTACACCTAAACTCAAGCTACTCACAATACGTTAAGCATCCAGGAAGGACAGGTCTGATTTGAACCGAATGTGCTCAACATGCACAGCAGTGATTTGTATGTAAATAATTCAATTCGTCCTGTCTGGAACTGCCTAAAAACAGAGCGTGACAGTAGAGACATCATGAGTGGAGCTTTGGTGAACATTTAGGATGTTTCTTGAGCATCCAACGGTCAAAATAGGGAAAGGATGTAGATCAGACTCCTGAAAACATGATGCCATTTGCTTCAGTGTGTGTGAGCTTTCAGTGGTAAAACGTCTACAACGGCAGCCTCTAATAGGAAATCCCCCTGTCAAACCTGACACAAACATCATTGTTGTACTGCTGTGGTGGCTTTGTTTTTTTGGTCAGATAAGGTTTGCACAATTCCTGCTGCCGTGGATGCCTAAAGATTCTATTGTGAACATGGAAGTTGTGCCATTAGAGAAGAATCAGTCAACCGTCTGTCGCACTGAGTAAGACGGCGGGACAAATGTCTCCCCTGAAGGAACCTTGACCCTTTTACTCTGGGGCGGAACCACTCTGCAGGTGTGCAGCTTTGTTTATACTTGTATCAGTTGATCCTGACCTTTAAAAGCAGTTAGTTCACTTTTGGGTTTAAAAACGACAACTGTCCCACTTCCAATTCAGCTTCAGAGCAAATGAAGGCATTTTAAGAGGCTGTAGTTCCTGGTCCGAGAGGCATTTATAAATTTTTTCTTTGACAGATCAAGAAGTAAAACACAATGTCTCCAATTTTAACAAAAGAAATCTCAAATCAGATCTCAGTCAGAATTGATGGGACAACACAGAGGGCAAGAAGAAACATGACAGACTTCAAACTGGAAGAAAAAGTTCACCTCACAGGAGGAAAATGTCACCAACGTAAAGCTGGAGATGCAATCAAAAGGTTATGTGGTGGAATGGCCTAGTCAAAGTCTGGGCCTGATTCTGAATCCAACTGAAAATCGGCGGCAAGACTTTCAAAGTGATGTTTGCAGAACATTTACTCGCAATTTTCTTATCCAATCGCACAAAATTGTGCAAAAATATATTGCATGTGGCTAAAATATGACAAAATGTGGGGAGCAAAAACTTTTACTTGTCGCTGCAGAAAGCAAAGAAAACCAGACAAAATTAAATAAATAATAAAAAAGTTAAGCAAACACAGGAAGTTGTACTCACAAGTCAAATCTGAGATTCTGTCGCTCTTCAAAGAAGTAGTCCAGCATGAATTTCCTCACGAAGTCGGGGTTTAGCGTGTTGTCAATCACCTCCGTTCTCCCAAACTGGAAGTTAAGAGCAAAGATGAGAGAGATGTTGAGAGAACAGTCGGGAGAAAACTCAAGGGTCCGACCGTTCCTCATCTCTGCTGCTTTTCTCAACCATTTCCGTTCGCCACCCTGCCTTCAGAGAATCTATAAGATGTCACTTTATCTTCGTGCAACAATTCGGAGATTTCTCCGTTCAAATAAAAGCGGCTTTTCCAGGCTCTCCACGAAGTTGCGGTGACTCGTGTAAAGTATCTCGTCACCTGCAGCCTGTTTCTCTGGAGACGCATCAGGGGAGGCGCTGGTTACGGAAGATTATGTACAGCTATGGCGTAATGAATGCAGAGCAGCTTAAGCATCCAGTCAATGGGGGTCAGGCAGGTCAGTGTTTGACATTTAACTCCGCCTGTTGATAGAGCAAGCAGATGAAGGGGCACTCGGAATTCTGAAGAACCGGGAATGATTGGGGCGGTGGGAATTTGAACTCTCATTTACATTCGTGAATATTCATGTGGAGAAAAAGAAAAAAAAAAAAACCCTCTCTGGTGACTGCAGTTCAGAAAACATGCTCTCAAAGATGCTGTCGACGGTGTTTATCAATTAAAAAGAGCAATGACAGGCATAATTAGGACTTTCATTAAAACCTAAAATAAGTCCTCCACCTGTGTCTCTGGTTGGTTCGCTGACAAGTGACCATCTGCCGTTTTCACAGATATCAGCTTAGACGGTAAATAAAAATTAATGCAAATGTGACGCCAACAGAGAGACAAATTAGGCTGGTGAATACATTGACCTGATGTGCTATTTCTAGTTAAATATGAATGCACGTTGCTTTTAATCAGTTTAAGTGATAAGTGTTTGTCTAATGAGAGCATGCGTAGCCTAAAGTAAATAAGAGCTTAAGCACATTAGAAGAGCCTTGACTAATGTGACCCGTGCGGCTAAAAAGAGTAACGTTTGCATTTCAATATGATATTTTAATGACATTTAATGTTTCCCTCTCTCCCACCCCCAACTGTTCACGTCTTAAAGGGACAGTTCAGGTTTTATAGAGTAGCTATGATGAGGAAAATACCTACTGTAGACCGGGAAACGGTCTGGGTTTTTTTTTTTTTTTTAATCACGGAGAATCAAGCTAACTGATTGTTCACACAGGTGTCTTCCCAAAATGTCTTGCCACCATCAGGGAAAAACGGGAACAATTGGTTCCATCAGCTCTGTGTTCTCAGTTTTTTCTTTCTCATGGAAAGTACTATATGACGTCTCAGTTTTTCTTCATCACATAAAGAGCTCTGAGTGTTTAGCTGCGTCTCTTTCCCGGACAAAGTCAGCAACAGAGCTTCAGCTGCTGCTAAAAACGTGTACTCCATTTATTTCTCTTTGCTAATAGAAAGCCCTCCTTTGCCAATTTATTCTATATGAAAGACGAAACTTTATTGTCGCATTGACGTATTCACGGCCTTGAAAACCAAAACAAAGAAGATGCCGTGGTGTTGCTATGAAGAAAGGTACTGACCTCTCTCCATTCCTTGTTGCCCATGCCTTGCGTGTAGAGAACACAAACTGTAAAGAAGACAAACGTCCAACGTTATCAGTCAATGCAAACATCTATATTTACAGGATGTGTAGCTAATTATAGAATAATAACACTGGATTACTGAAGCAGAACATGTTCCATGGATTTGAAAAACTTAGACTTTTTTTTTTAAAATTTCATCAGAAAGCTGGAGCCGTTTGATTTGTATCGCTGATATTTTTTATTACCAGGTCACATACCCCGGTTATCTATGCATTTCTGCCAACTTTAATACTTTCCCCTCGCTTCTTCGCCTTCTGGCTCCTTCCTACATCAGTCAGGTTCAAATTAAGGGATTAAAGTATTGCTCAGAGGAATCACAAGATCACAAGAACTACCTGAACATATAGTTAAAGCCTGTCCTCTACTACTCCCTCATACAATCACCGTCATCCCAGCACTCATCTCATCACTGTCATCATCATCATCATCGCCACAGTGATTCACTCCTTCCATCGCGTTCTCTTGGAAATGTGCTGACAACTTGTTCATCATGCAATAACTTTTTTTCTGGTGTGGTCTTAGACTGTTGGACACAAACGTGAAACGGAAATGACAGGAAGAGTATGAAATATCCTGGCCAAGTCCAACTTTAATGATAAAGTAGGGCTACTTAATAAAGTTAAATGCATTACTCTGTCATTTACAGTTACAGTACCAGTTCCACCTAAACTGGAAATTACTTAATAGCCAATTTAGTCAGTGGAGTGTAGCTATAATGGCCAATTTAATTTAATTTGTGGTCAAATTCAAAGCTCCAACTCAGAGGTGGATTTTCAAATGGTCGTTTCAGTCATTTCACTGATCCCAAAGGAAATCACAGGCTTTTTTTTATTTTTAAAAAGCTTGTACTCATTAACAAAATAAAGAAGATGTTATATTTTTAAGTCAAGATGTGATGCAGCAAATCAAAGATAAAAATGATCTATTTAAAAAAAAAATCCACCTGTTAAGCATTATTAGACTTTCTTCTTTAAGAATGTTGATAAAAAGAAAAATGTAAGATTTTTCTAAACCAAATTTGCTTTTCTCTAGAAAATGACAAAAGCAAAGTTTTGCCCAGACAAGACAGTTTCATTTTAATGAAGATTTCACGATAGTATTGTGAGTGGGCGTTTCTGGCGTGGGGTTTCATTTTTAGTCATTTTGTTTGTTTTCTTTTGTTTCTTTTTTATTTCTTTTAAAAGGGATGTTAGTTCAACAATAAATTTGATCCATTAATTTAGCAATCATTCTAAATTCATTACTGTCCATTTTAACTAATTTCCTGAGTCTTATTTTAATATGTGATAAAAACCTCTATCCAGAAAATAACAGTGTTGTCTTTTCCACATGACCGTCTAAAGAGTTTTGAGTCTGATGGATGTTTGGACATCACGTTTCTTACTTGGGTCTGATTTGGAGAAGGTGTCCATGTCCAGCAGGTTTCTGTGGAGACACAGAGAGGAAATGGATGAAAAACAAAGTTTGTTTGGGCTGATGTAATCCATCTCTGTGCCCAATAACTGTGTGAAAATGTTGTCTGCATTAAGGAATAACACAACACCAACAGTTCTGTACAGGAATAAGAAATATCGTATAATTTTAATACAGTGGATTCATATCTCGCTTCACCTCCGTTGTCATTGGTTACAGTTACATTTTAGCTATTCTGACAATGCATTTGTTGTAAAGCAAAAGCAGTTTGATTTCTAAAACTAAGTAAAAACAGCATTTATGCTACATTTAGGACTACAAGTCTTCTTTGTGACAGTAAAAGTGATGCTAAATCTAAAAATAAAGCACAAAAAATAAAAAATAAACACCACTGAAATAATCCAATAGGTTCAAACATAACCTCATCAAACCCAGACTTAATGTATTCTTCCAAGCTGCATTACCTGACATAGTTAAATCTCTGCATGTCACAAACACAAACGAGCCGCTGATTTGTGCTGTGTGACCTGTTGCGTTTGATCCGAGCAATTAACCGTCTCTGTACATCTGTTTATATCCATATCCTGCTCCGAGTTGACCACGGCTGGCAGTGGAGATTAGCTTAGCAGGCGAAGTCTACATGAGGCACAGGTGTAGTGCAGCGTCCAATCATAAAGATAGACGGGAGATCTCATGGTTCACTGGCTGCATGCTCACAACGCTATAAAACAACCAAGATTTGTGTGACATAGAAAATTAGTTTTGCTGCGATTTCAATTCTTGATCTCAGCAATAGTTAGCCCAACTGTAGCTAGGGCTAACTAGGAAATTCACCACAGCAAGCCAACACAACAATCACTAATGTAGATAGGAAGTGCTCAATGGGCTTCGGTCAAGTACTTCTTCTTCTTTTGTTTTGGACTTGATGTTATGTGGATCATTTACCTACAGCATAACTCAAGCACAAATAAAGCTATGGACAGGAACTGATTGGCTGATGTTCTTCATGAGGATTTTCTTGTAGAGAAAATCTAAACAAGCCATTTATGACTAAAGGCAGAATCAGATTGTCACACTTCCACCACCATGTATAACTGTAGGTATGTTCTTTCTGCTTTATGCCTGAAGTAATGGGATGCACAACAAGTTCCAACAATATGAAGCCTACAACACCAGTGAACTAGCTCTGTCCTTATCAGAAGAAGGATTGTCCTCTTTGATCTCACTGATTGGTCGGCAATTTATGTTGTGTCCGACACACCGGGACAGACAACCAAATGACCAGAGTAAAAACCTCTTAACGTTTTTGGTTTGACATAGAAATGAGGTTCTTCCAAACAGGAACGTATTGGACTTTTAATTATTTATTCCTTTCCTATCAACACTATGATGAGAAAAAATAAAAATGGTCTGTATTGTCAAAACATCCTGTACGTGTGTTTCTGTTGTGGGGGTATTAACTTGTGCGTCGTAAATCTAAATTTTATTGATTACGTTTGTTTACTTGGCAGCTCTAGAAGCTCTTTCTGTAAGCTTAACATGACGATGTGGTAAGGGTGGCTATAAATGAACAAGCCGATTTTAACCAGTCAAAACGTTTGTTAAAAAGAGTAGAAATGATGATGTCTCACATACACACACACACAACCTGAGCCTGGGAATCTGCTTTCCTGACTACATTGTTCAGTGTAATGTGTAAAAAAGTAGTCTATGCAGGCATAGGTGTGTGTGTGAGTCACATTGTGCATGTTGAACCTTGCGTGGATCAGAGCAGCTGTTTTTGTGGGCGCATTGTGTACGTGACATATTGTGTGGATCAGGAAATCACCGTTAGGTACGCGGTGCAAAGTTTCCATTTCTACTATTTTTATATGTGGTCTGTATTTGTGTGGTTTCTGCTGGTTTTGTCCGCCACACTTATGTGTGCAAAGGTTGTGATTGTGCTCTTGTGGTTTCAGGTGAGTTGTTGTTTTGTACGTACCACTCGATAAGATCCTACAAGCGCCCCCGTCTTAGGGGACTAGTAGCTTTTAAACATCAGCATTAGATGCTTTGTGATTTCTTTACAGGAAATTAGCCTAAAAATGTTCAACTACTTCTAACCTTGTTCGGGGGATTGTGAACACCCAGGCAACGGAGAGAACTTGTTTTGAGACACGGGGCTAATTGCCCTGTTGGAGTTTGCCCACTTTCTCCTTTTAAGCGGGAATCTGACGTTTCAAAGTGAGCGACTGCTCAAAGCACATCACACACTCCCAATGGGCTCCCGGGCTCCCGTTGCGCACGTGCCATGTGCATGCCAGTGTACGACTGAGTGCCCGTTTCTGTATGTGCGAGTGCGACACGTTTGAAGGGTTTCCACTTCAGAGGATAATGTGAATGAGTCACGGCGCTGTCTCTTTTCCTCCTCTCTCTTTTTCATCCAGAGGCGGGCAGTGGAAAGCTGAAAGCTGCCGCCCGAGTCACTCTTAGGTCTGCAGGAAGAATGCCATCAGACTCAGTTCAGTTTGTCCCTTGAGAAAATGCTGTTGCCTCCAATAATGGCTCTTATAGCTATGTCTTAACCAGTATTACCCATTGGAGAAACTGAAATGTTTGCCTGTTCTCAATGTGATCATGGGATCAAATTCAATTTTTAAGTTTTACCAAAGATTCTCAACTGGGTTTAGGACCATTAAAAGACATCAATATGTTTTATTTTAAACCATTTCACTGCAGATCTGGCTGTATGTTTATAAATGCTGCAGTGTGTCAGTTTTAGAAAAAATGTTTTTTTTACGTATTTGTTTAAACTGCCACCATGTCGCGACAGATAATCCGTGAAAAATAAATTGAGCTCCTCTGCCTTGTCCCAATCATGCTGCTCCACCCTCTCCCCCTTGCTGTCTGCTGAGCCTGTCATGAATGCTAAAGCTAGTTAGCATTCCCACAGATAACGGTGGATGAATGGTTTATATCTGGCAGCGCATTCACAAGGGTGATTGACAGCATTAAGACCCTCCTCCTGGCTCTGATTGGCTGTTTTTGACCAGGAGCGGTGCATTTCTTCAGTTGGTAACAGGAGCTCAGGGAGGAGATTGAGGAGACGTGGTGAAAGTTTTAACAAATATGTAAAATACATATTTTTGTAACATAAAAAATAAAGTTGCAGCTTTAATGTTTGTTGTCCTGACGGAAGGTAAATCTCAACTCTTTCACAGGCTACAGCCAGTTTTTGTTTCCAGGATTACAAATGCACAAAAGCCGCTAAATTTCCTTGATTGTTGTTGGGCATGTCACGCAAACTTAATGCAACGCTGCCCTATGTTCCACCTATGTGCTGCACATCTAAAGCACAGCCAACTGCTGTGCACACATACACAACAACAACAACAAAAAGTCTCTCTGATGCCAAAACCCATCGACAAATATGACAGCGCATCTCAGACTGCTGTCAAGCCTTGCCTGCTCCTCCCTGTGGGGAAACCTTAGCATCCCAATTCCCCTCAGTATCCTGACTACACATCTGACGCCACACCTGCGACACCTGTCAGTCACCGCAACAGAAACGGAAAACTGGATGCAAGTCATTTCCCCAACTTTTCTCCTTCATTTGCTTCCCCGGCTGTCTTATTTAGCGGGCACAGACAGAAACTTTGAGTCTGGAAGGTTGAAAAGCAGGAATGGTGAGGCGTCTGTAATTATAGGAGAAGCCTGATGGAGCTTCAATTGGAGATCAACAAACGGGGCTAAGGTGCTCTGCCTCCCCCACACACACACACGCACACACACACTCACATAGCTGTACAGGAGGAGGGGTATGGAGACTGTTACCATTAGAAACCGCCGACAGCCAATCGGGCCCACTTGACCGAGCTGAATGACAGATGCTCTATGTGCATGTCATTCCTCTCTCCCCCCCCCGAACTTGACAAGCAGGGGACGCCATCTGTGCAGAGGTATTTGCAGCCTCACCTTTTCACTTATTCTGTTTTTTTTCTCCTCTCTCTACCATCTCTTGATCCATTTTCAACTTTCCTTTTAAGTTATTCTTTTTTCTCTCCATCTCTCTCTCTGTCGCCTCTGCTTTCAGTTCTGCCTTCCTACTTTTTTCAATTAGTGAATACATTCAAAAATACCCCTTTGGACTGGCTCGGGAGGCCACGTCCCTGACAGTGTGTTACCTTGACAACACAACAGCAAACCCCCCGTGGGACTCTTACAAGCCTCTCCTGTGCTACAGAAATAAATTGGGTTTTTAGCCCACTGGATGAAGGCGGAAAGGAGAGGGGAAGAGGAAAAGGGGAAGAACAGAAAATGTGAGGATTATTATTAGTGAAGCTTTAAAAAAGAAAAAAAAATGAAAACGGCAGATGTGTGAAAGGGAAAGAACGGTGAGGAAGAGATTTAGCCAGCACCTTCGTCTTAATGTGACATTTGACTGACATTGGAGAGATGCTGCCTTTTCTTGACTCACTGCAGTTCTCCTCCAAAACATTAGGGACACTAAAGAGAAAACAGGAGCTACACTAAAACATGTTAATTGAGAAACAAAACTACAGTTTCCCTGCGACAGACTGGCGACCTGTCCAGGGTGTACCCCGCCTCTCGCCTGGAATGTTAGCTGGAGATAGGCACCAGCACCCCTCCCGACCCCACTGAGGGACAAGGGTGTTCAGAAAATGGATGGATGGATGGAACTACAGTTTCCAATTACTTTTGCTCATAACTAATTTTTAACATTATAATAGCTTTTTTTCCCCCCCAATCTGATCTGATCCGTGTGACAATTGGTCACACGGATCCAAAAAGAAATCTGAACTTAGACTATGAAAACCGTCAGAATAAAATATTTCCAAAACTATTTAAAATAAAAAAAAATAAGAACAGAACATATTAATAAAAAAAGAACGTTGATTATTACGGTTACAGTTATGACTCTACATTTGTTTTTTTTTGTTTGTCTTTTTTAAACTTTCAACACCATAACTGTGTGTTTTCAAACTGGGAAGACCACAAACCACTGCAATTTATCATTAATAGTTATGTGCAGTGATAAAATCTAACCTCACACAAAGAGACAAATATATACAGTACTCATAAACAGTTTGATGTTATTCAATAATCAGTTTTCTTGTTTGTTTTATTTTGCTTTTATCTTTATCACACCTAACTGGGGCAACTATGTTCTCTCTACATATGAAAACAATGGTAAGAAATGTCTTTGACATCATGACATAAACTGTAATAATAATGTATATAAAAGCTATTAAATCAAGTTAAATTATTGTGTTACTGTGCTGTCTTACTACAGAAGCCTGGAGCAAACAAGGCCATATTGGATTTTACCTAATTTGCTTGAAATTCACAACTGTACCAACAGTAGCGTCAGACATTTGAGTCTTTTATTGAACCCTGGGGGGTGCTTAGTTTCTCCCATGATGCAGTTTGATTCTCTGTTATTGTCAAGTCGTTGGTGGAGCAGGTCCTTGCAAAAAGCCCTTCTGGGTCGAACCGTTATCCACTTTTTATTACCTTTAAATCCATGTGGGTGATTAAAAATGAGCGAAAGCAACAGTCTGCCAGCTCGTGTTTCTTATTTTAGACGTCGCACCCATGAAGGTGATCTCAGAGTTCTCATCTTCCAGAATGTTTTTCTAGCAAATCTCTAATATTCTCCAATATTACACCGTTTGCTCTCCTTAGTACAATACTCTTTTTATTTGCAGGTTTATTTTTATCTCCTGCTCTGCCTTGCTCTCAGAAGAGAGGGGGGTTTTCTCAGCGATGGCCTCAAGCTTACAGTCCTGTTTTGTCTTCTGGTGTTCCTCCTCCCTCCATCCATCCATCCATCCCTTCCTTTATTCCCCTCCCTCTATCTGTCTCTGTCACTTTGACCCTGACCTGAATAGGCTTTGTACCGACTACGCCATCTGACTGAACTAGATACAGTTACACACATGTAGATGCACACGGAAACCGCTTGTAGCGACCCGATGCCTTTCCAGGTCAGCTGCTTGTGATGCCCATTACCTCAACGACGCTGAAGGCGAGTTATGCTTCATCGATACGTTCCGTTCTGAGACGATTGGAACTGAAATTCATTGCATCACTTTGTGATTTGTAATAACAAAAATAGACCATCCAGGGTCTAATTTAATTAAAGATGGATCAATTCTGGACTAAAGAGTGAACACAGAGTAATGTAACGCAATCAAAGTACATTTGAGTAAATCACTGATGCACTGTAAATAGGCTGAAATATAATTTTACCAATCTTTAAGCTTAAAAAAAGAAACAAAAAGAAGATTTTTAGGATTTACTCTCCTTACAGTGGAAATGAAAAACGGTGCTGGAGCGGTGTAATTAGATTTGGCCGAGCCGCATCATTGGATTTCAACTGGATCCAATTTCCTCATAAAGTGACACAATTTTGATAAACAGACATTTAAAAGTAGACATAATGGATCCAGAAAGTGAAAGAAAACTGTCTTTTTATTTCCTAAAATCGATAAGCTAAACATAACTTTAAGAAGTTGTACATATTTGTACTTATTTAGATTTTCAGATCAGGATGACGTATAATTTTTGTTTGGATTTATGCAATTTAACAGATGTAAAATTGATATTGGTTGCTTGAGGCAAGAAAGTTTTCCAGTTCCATAGATTGAACATGAATCATCAACAATTCCCATGAAAACATGCAAAGAGTGCTTCAGCAATTAAGAGAAACGCTTGATGCGACCGCCTCATTTCCCATCGCAGTCAGACTTCTTGTTTGGATAAAAAATAATTTTGAATCAAAATTTTACGAGGCTAGTAATGAGCATTACTCTAAAATGTGAATTAAAACAGTGAATCAAATTCAGTTTAACTGAACTTGAAAGAAGTCTGTTGACAGCCAACAATGGTAAAAAAACAAAAAAGAAAAAAAAAAGAAAGGAAATGCTTCATGTGAAATAGCAACCTTTAGTAGAAATATGATTTGTTTTTTTAGACATGCCTATCATGAGGCCTTTTATAAAATATTAATTCCAAAAATACTTTTTCCTGCGTTTCTTTCTAAGGGATTAAAGAAGAGGATAACCTGGCTTTCATTTTAATATCTACTCAAAAATGTCTTTTTGTGATGATGATATTCAAACAGAACTGAAACTTTATGTTACAGTCTGGTTAAATTCAGTGTATTCACTGCAGAATACTTGTCATGCTCCTATGTGTGTGTGCATGTGTGTGTGTGTGTGTGGCCACGCTTAGCAACAGACCAAGACCCTTCTTGGAAACATGTGGAGCGAGAGGAGTCACTGGGCATGCTCAGATGCTCTCAACAGGTCGCTGAGCACACTGCTACAGGTACCTCCACCTCTGAATCCCCCTCTTTGTGCTTCTTTCCATCATCGCCTCAGGCACTTTTTCCTCTATTTTCATTTTTCCTTGATCCATGTAGCTTTGTTCATTCGATACGCAACTTGAAGGGAAAACACTTGATAGAACCTCCTCTCGCTGTATCCCTCATTGCAACACACACACACAAACATGTTTACAGAAGAGGAAGCTTCAGCAGCTTGTGTGCACTCCCTGCTTCTCCAAGGGGGCTGTCCTAATTCCTCCTGACAAGGGCTGGGAGAGCCAAGAGAACATGTCCGCACACAGAATCAGGCACGTGCAAACGCACACGGTGGAATACGCTGCCGCGCTGTCCGTTTAGGCACAGGCATGGGCGACGCAACCAACGCCAGTCACGGTCGGGGTACGCTGAGCCCCGTGGCGTTTTACCTTAATTGCCTTCGCCTCTGCTAAACTCGCCAAGTCTCCGCCCGCATCAACACACTGCACTATTGTAACCGTAAGGGCTAAACAAAGACGTTAATTTAGGTTTTTATAAAGCAGGACTGCCAAAAAGCATGTGTGTGCCACAGATTCTACCTGCACGTCCTCCTTTTTCCTCCGTTTCACCCACGCTTTGTGGCCTTCTCAGACTGTTATCAACAGGAGGCTCGGAGTGAATTTGTGCATGTGGAGGAAATTAGACGCAATGCTTGGATGTGCAGAGGCCAGAGGCTTCTGCACGAGAGAGAGAAAAAGAGAGAGAGACAGGGAGGGAGACAGCATCCCCGGAGGAATTCATGCAGACTTCTCTGCTCTGTGACCACGATGGAGATGACTAGATTAGGCCGGCTACTGTCTCCGTCTTCCGCCACTGTAGATCCACACGCGGCTCTGAGGTCGATTCCCAGCGACTCCACTGTTGCAGCAGCAGTCAGATGGCTGTGCCTTAGCTTTTTTATGTACTTCAGAGGGACATATAGTACATTTTTATGTGCTTTTTTAGACTCCAGAGGGACATATAGACAGAACTTACAAAATAAGTGCTGTGTGTTTTTGTCTTATTTTACCAATCTTTTATCTACCAAATTACAATCAGTCCCTCCAGTTGTTTGCAACTCCGCGATCGTGGAAGTAGCACGCAAAATTGTTTTAAGTCGTTTTTATTGTCTTTTTATTGTTAAGTACATGAATGAGCAGGAACACGCAGTGCTATGCTAGGCAACACATAACAATAAGAATGATGTTACAAAAAAAGATCAACCAAAATAATTTATTTTGGTTGTTGCGTTTTATTTTGGCTAGTTAAAATCCTCTCCAGTTCCAGTTTTGAGTGTTCTGAACAAAGTTCAAGTTTATTGTTCTCTGAGAAGACAAACTTGCATTATTATGCCATCATCACTACTGGTCCCAAAATGGCAATACTATCGTTTATCACAATAATATCTGGATGGAATTTATCGTCCAGTGAAATACGTTACTGTAACAGGCCTACTAAGACGTAATTGTGAGTTTGTTGCATATTTTCTGCAGAAATAGTCATAAACGTTGGGTTTAAGTGACTGCTAGCTCCCACCTACAGGTGGCAGTATCCTTTTACTTCGACTAAAATGCTGCATTAGCCTTCCTAGATCTCAAGCTACAACCTGTGGTCGATGCAGTAAGTAGCAATGTCACATTTACAGCCCTACATAAGAGCAAATATAGCAAAATTTCTTGCAAATATGTTTAACAAAATCTATGTGTCTGATTGCAGAAAAAAAGAACAATTGTTCAATTCAGCAAACAGATGCTTAGCTTAGTTTTCATTCAACTGTAGACAATGACATCTGTGCGAAAGTAAAATGTCAGAGATTCAACTGTGAGCAGGAAATGGCATCGGCAGTTTGGTTGAAATGAGGAACGGTGGCACGAATGTCTGTGTCTGTCTGTGAAATGTACATGTATGCATATGTACGTTATGTGTGTGTGTGTACGTCAAGTTGACATCAGAGCTGTATGATCTCCTTGGGTTGAGTTTTCTCCTGAGGCATTCTGCTGCTGTACATCTTGGCAGATGTTGGCGAGTTAATCTCTGATGTTATTCTGAAGAGAGCTTTTAATGCCAAACAGTTCAATAAGCCTAATTTGTTTTCCCAAAACACTGTAAAAACTCAACTGTTACTCACACACTCCAGAAATCAGACATTTATGTAAAGGAAGCAAGAGGAAAACCAAATTAAGTCCCACAAGCCATGTATGGTACACAGCTGACATGTCAGATAACACAAAATGTCATTTTTGGGCCAACATGATTGTAAACTATCTTGAAGAAATCATTGCAATGGTAAGACATGGTGGTGGATGCATCATGCTGAGAGAATGCTTTTCTAATGTCCCCTCTTTGGAACATTAGAATGATTAACAATAACAAAATGTCAGGAGAAGGGTGCAAAAAAATGCCAATACTCTTATAACCTGAGGGATTTGAAAGGCAAGACATTATTAAAAAGTCAAGATGTGTTATTACTAGAGAAGAACCATTGGTGAAAACTGAAGAACAAAATACTAGAAAATATTCAAATATTGAATACAGACAGGCTGAGGATCATTTACTTGCAAAATGAAAAATGTTCTCAATGTCATGGCCCCCCAACTATTATAAGGTTTCCATTTATACATCAAAAACCCAACCAGACATTCATAGGAAGAGATTATGCAGTACTATGTAATCCGCTGGTTGATCAAGTCAAACTGTCAGAAGTTCAAGAAACATTTCCAGCAACTTTAACAACATGCATCAGGTTGAGTTTGGGTTCAAAAGTCAAAATGTCTGAATTTCATTGTGTTCTACTTGAATGGCCAACATTTGGACTTTTGAGTGTAAATATAAAGTGACAAAGGTTTGTGATTAAAACACTGACACCCATAATTTCTTCAGAGAACCCCTGATAAATCTATAATATATATAGATGAGTCTATCAAGGAGATATGAAACTCCATTATGTCCTAAACCACCACAGTAACTTTTGTTGGTAGGGGAGCAAATGAGGCAATCTGAAAGTTAACCAGAGTCTGCTTAGTGTGCAGTTTGTGATGTTGAAGGTTGGGATGTCCTTGGATGTGTGTGTGTGTGTGTGTGTGTGTGTGTGTGTGACTACAGCACCTGCTTTTTAAAATAACACCACAGCTGTCTCATCTTGAGAGTCTCTACGCCTATTACCTCTCCTATTTACTGCCTGCAATAGTAGAGTCCCCCCTCCTGTCTGTGTGTAAGTGTTTGTGATGGGCAGGTAGTCCTTGCCAATGACTTCTCTTCCTTCTCCATCATATAATGGAAGTCAGGCACCGGAGCGCTGTGAACTGTAAGGTACAATTAGGCTTGTCAGCACAAGCCAGGTCCTGTACGAAGTAAACCACCTGAACTGAGTGAGCTGCAGAAGCACATGGGTCAATTTTAATTCTTTTACACCGTCCAAATCTGCTCTGACTTTACTAATAAAAGGCCCAAGCGTGATTATGCTGTCCAAACTGTGCCCTGCGACATGCCTACCAGGACCCAGAGATGTAAATCGATGCTCTCAAGGAACTATGTTCAGAAACGGAGCTGAAGGAAGGCAGACAGGATAATGGCATCTATTCACGTCGGCCCAGAAATCTTTTCTCCGATACAGCTTTGTCTCTGTGATTGCCAGCACCACTGTGCTGACATCCAAAATCATTCGCGCTCCCCGTTGTGGAGGACTGCATATAAACAGACAGAGGGAAGTTATTGGCCGCCGCGTCATCGCGAACACATCCCTTTGTGCTCCTCGCTGGCTTTGAATGGGCACACAGCAGGCACCTCTGCACACACCTCCCCGCCTCCTCCACTCAAAGTGATGGTTGTCAGCAGCATCTTCAATAGGAGAACTATTACACAAGCTACATGGGGGCCAGAAAGGTCAACGCAATCACTTCCCATACAGGGAATGGCAGCGAGCGACATGAAAATAGATAGAGGGTCGATCGTGACTGGTGTCGTTAAAGCGCGGGGGCTGCTGGGTGGAGCGCTCGCACCCCGAGAGTCGAATATGAGCGTGAAGGATTGTCAGCAGTTGTTTTACCAGAGAAAAAGCAATGGATCTTTGGGGGTCCGCCCACCTCCGCCCAGCAGAAGTGTAAGACTCTGAGGTGCCAAGAAAAGCACAAGGGTTAAAAAAAAACAAAAAAAAAACGGGAGGTGTTGGCTCACCTAATGGAACTCCTCTAGTATAGTTTTCCTCATATAAAGTGAACACCATGGGCTACTGGGGTCTTCCAAACCATCGGAAGGTTCCAGATGCATCCCTCCTGCAACACAGCTAAATCGAATGACTGAATATCAAGTTTAGCAACGGCCTGGTTGCATCTACAACCTGCTAGACAGTATATTTTGATTTGCACATGTGCACTGAGACGTCTGAAGGCCGAAGAATAATTGCTTTGTTGAACTTACAAATGTCTTTGTCAATCAAGGATAAGTGGATTTAGTGTCACCCAGGTGTAAAGTTGCAGAATGCATCAATCCGAATCAGTCTGCTCTTTTAAAGACAAAAGAACACTGGAGTTTTGGTTCTGTTATTGTCAGTGCCTATGTAACAAGTATAAGGCAATAAAGTACAGATTGCATCATTAGTTACACTATGATAAATAAACACACAATCATATGACACCTTTCCCCAAAATGCCTTACAGAAACAGCCCAGCAAATGCTGCAGCACTGTGCGAGTTTCTGTATGATGTAGCCCCAACCAACCTACATTCACCTAACCTACTTTTTATCCTTTTCTTGACTGTGTCCCAGTAATTCCCTCTAAATCTTCTCCCTCCACTTCCCACAGTGAGATTCAAATGAAAGCCTCTATTTGTACAACGGCTTCCATGACTAAGAAGAAATTGGCCCCTACAGAAGTTGATAATATATACTTTTATCACAAAAAAGTGCTTTGTATTCTAGCAACTCAACAGGCGTGAGGAAGAACAGCTGTTGAGAGTCTCTTTGTACATCATCTTGCTTGAGTAAGATTTTGTAAGCAAAACTTAGACAACCACCAAAAAAAAAAATGAATAGCTACATTTTGGACTCGGATCCCTCTGATCTCCTCAGTCCGTTTTCAGCCATGGACAAGAAAGGAACAGTAAATGGAGCAGAATCTGTATCAGCATTTTTAATTGTTGCAGGAACAGAGCTGCGTTTTTCCCACCGTTCACCTACAAGCCCGCCGCAAGTGTCATGCAGCCAGAAAAAGAGTCATTGTTCCTGGAGTTATTAAGCTTACAGCAAATGAAAGAGAGCCCCGCAACTGTTAAACGATGATTCATAATAATACCAGCTGGCCAGTCTTGTTTAAGTCAGACCGGCTTGAAAAAACATTTTGCAATGAATTTCAGTTGAGGAGAGATAAAAGCCATCCATGGTTATTTACTTCAGTAAAATAAAAGTGCATCCACTTTTTGTCTGTATCTTGGGAAAAGCAGGACTACATAATCAACAGGCTAGAGGAGGCCCTCTAAGGCAGACTAAAACCCACAGGCACAACTATACAATCCAAACAGCCATCGTTCCCCTCACTTCTCAAGACTGACACTGCTGCTTGTTGTGTGGGCAGAGCGACCAAATGACAGGCAGGGCGGGATGGAGGGGGGAAAAGAGACTGACAGGAAGACAAACTTTCCTCTGGGTAGAAATTAAGTCATGCCAGTGCACTGACAGATCAGCAGAGGGAGGAGGCTGGAAGGGTAGCAGGAGCCCCAAACAGTCACAGAGTGTTTCTTCATTTGGGATGTTTTCTGAAGTCGGATTCTGTTTCACCCAAAGTCTGGAGCCTCACTACTAACCGTCCTTCCTTTCAGACACATCCGTCTCACTTTCCCGGTGGAACAGATTAAATGCCGAGGTTTTAATATAGCACAAGAAGTTAGTTTGATGAGCTGCTTTGGATTTAGTTTGACCAATTCTGTATGGGAACTGACAACGGTGCAACAAAGCATTCAACAGCTGGTGAGAAGAGACGCTTACATTTCTACAGCTGCAAATGTTGCCACTATTCTTTCCAGATCTGTAGGTAGAAACAGAACACTGGCAACTTATGATTCATTGACATTAGGCATTATATGTTTGGTTTTTTTTTTCAGCCAGCTGAATGGCAGTTAGCAGCACCAGGTCGAGAAGGGTCAGCATGTGAATAAGCATGGAAAAGCTTGAAAGTTGCAAAATGAAATGTGAAATCATTTCTGTAATCAATTTGAAATGTGAATGCCATATGTTATATATTTATTACAGGTAAATAATTAAGAATTTTGTCTGTCAATTTTAATGAAGTTTGTATGAAATTCATTTTCAATCAAATCAATAACATATTTCTACTACAGAAATGTCAATGTCTTAAGCCATATCTCCATGTGCTGTACAATTTAATGCTTCATTTGCGTGAATAACCATCTGTTTTTCCTTCCACTTAACTTTCCTTTGGTGCTGGCTAAAGCATCCTAAACATTTAGCTTCTTTAGTAATAATCTTTTGGGATTTACCTTTGTAGCTGAAGAAGGGGGTCAATTTGATGCCTGCTTGGTGTCTTAAATTTTTATTCCTCATCTTATTTAATGAAGGATTTTTTTCTAAAATAATAATTTAATTTGGGGTTTTCATTAGCTGCAGACATCAAAATGAACAGGAATAAAGATGTAATATATCTCTGTGTAACAAATCAACATAAGATACCCATTTACATTTTGAGTCGAATTACTCTGACACATTCCTTCTTCAACAGTCATATTATATATCAGCACAAATATTTCCCCAATCAACATCAAACCTACAGCACCGACAAAAATGAGAGTCACGTTTAAAAAGTGAGTGAGCGTTGACCAACATGGACTCCTACACTTTGAAACTACTACCATGACACATTTTTTGAACCCATTGGGACCGAGGCAGTCGCCTGCCCCAGACTTCAGGCCTGCACGAACAGAACCTTGTTTGACCTCTTTCCGTTCTCCCAAACAGCGGAAACAAAGCGTGAAACAAAGAGCAATCAGGTGCACATCACCATAGAAGCAGCACAGTCTGCAGCCTGCACCTGCTGTCTCATACGTTTCAGTCGATACAATACATTATGGTGGGAAGGGAAGCAGTAAAAAAGGGGAAGGCCTTTTATACTTGCTGTCACTCAGCATTAGATAGGGAAGCCAGAAGACAACAAGTGATAAACAGAGAGTTATTACCGCCAACAGATTCAGTCTTTACTGGCAGGGCAAGGGTGTGTGACAAGAACCAGGCAGAGGTAAATGGTATTGGAAGCCAGTGGATGAAAGGGTTTAGATAAAACGCAGGATCATCCATCTGTCAACCCATGATGGACACTTGGGGCTTTTTGAATGATACAGCAGGCTGTGGGTGGGTCAAGACAAAAAAAAAAAAAAAAGTACATACCCGACAGTTTATGTACAAATCCGTTTTCACAATGAACAGGAACACACCTCCTGTCTTTTCAAGTCAGTGCAGATGTTGACGTGCTTCAACAGCAGTTCTGTTAGCACATGCCAGTTGCTAAAACCAATTCAATGCCCTCAAACTGTCAAGCCAATGCAACTGAGCCCACACTACCAGGGATACTCTTCGAAACAGAGACTTTCTGCTGCCCTAGCATCCGTCGTTAGCATGCTAATGCTAGCTGAGGTTTGGTGCAAGAAAACGGACAAATGCAAAATTATAAAAAAAAATATACATGGTACATTCATGTTGATCAGCTAGAAAATAAAAAAGCAATCCTACTTGGCATATATTCATTACACAGAGGAAAAAAAAGAGAACCATTTGGTGAATTATGAATGATTCTGAAAACATGACCAAAACTGTTTTGGGACAACTTTAGCCGGGGCATTACTTTTGTGGCGGGGATTTGGGGGTAGAAACTGAGAGCCTCTGCTGCAGACTTTTTCACAAACAAACAAACAAAACAAAAAAATTACAATCTGAAAAATGTCCATGGTAGCAGCTTGCACGTACTGTACAATCAATCAATGTTAATCTTATCTGCTGAACTCTGGTTTCTTTTTTAGTGGCAGGTGAAACGCTTTAACTAGTCCTGTTAAACCTTACTAGCATCTAGTTCCCCCCATCTAGCATCAAAACTGGACAGCAATTCCTATATGTTGGTCGTATCCGTTTATTTCCTTTAAATAAATTGAAAGAAATAAACGGATCCCACTGAGAGCTGATTTCAATGTTGAGGCAACATGTGGACGTCACTGAGACATGAGTCAACCTTGGGTCTTTACATAGTGCTCTAAGCTTAAACATTTATGTGACGCATTTATATATCCTCGATCCAACAATAAGTCTGTAAATCATGCAAAATATATGAAAGCTCAAACTGGAAATGGAGCACTTGTGCTAAGCATGGCAGCTCTGCGGCCAAATATTGCACAACTATAATAACATTCAGTCAACATTTTTAAAGGTGAATATTGCTTTCGAGAAACTGGCAGTTGAGAAACAAAACGTTTCAAGGGAAAAATAATCAAAATATAATCATTCTTAGGCTTTGAAAATGTCATAATTTATAGAGTTTATTACAATTACCACCGAATTATTAATTTTTCTTGCATTAAGTTTGTTTTTTTTTCCCCAGGGTACAGAAAGCAACACAACATTGGCTAAAGCCCAACAGGAAGTCGATTCTTTACACAAAAGAATAACTAGACTGCTTTGTTTCTTCTGCACAAGGTCGGCATGAAACTCAGAGCAGACCGCTGACTTTATTCAAAGGAGCAGCGCTAATACCCTCAGACGCTCTTGTATACTCTACTAAGATTCAACAGACCAACTTCTGGTAATATTAAAGAGATTGTATTCCATGCAGATCCAATTAAATATATGAAGTTCGTGGAGTAAACAAGACTGAGTTTGAAGTATTTTTTTTTTTAAATCTGTACCACGGACTCATCCCGAGTTAGGCCTCCTTCTTCCCTCTCAGACGTCACAGAAAACTGGATACAGTGCAGGCTAATTAAAAAGTGCACCTGCGTAACGGACACAGTTACTTAAGAAGCAATATCAAGAAGTGATCAGCCCACATCTGCGCCCACCGAGGACTGAGCTGGCCGCATGAATAGGCTCTGCTTCAGAAGCTTTATTAGCTTCACTTTTTTTTTCATATATTGAAAACACTTATTCTGAGTAACAAAACACAAAAATCTGGTCCAATTAATAACCATAATGGAACACAAGCACTTTGAGCCAGTCGTCAGTGGCTTTACTGTCCCCTGGCTCCATCATGTAGGTGGGAAAAGCTACAGTATATCAAGCAGTAATTCTTCTTGCACGACTCTGTGTACAGTACGTGTGAGCAGACCTTTTAAGCATGTGTGGGTTTTTCTCTTTTTTTCTTTTTTTTTGTGCGACGCAGTAGGCAAGAGTTGGCAGCGTATCGATCCCCAGCAGATACCCCAGGCTCTCCCATCGATTAGCAGAAACCCTTGAGCCTTACAGCGGAGCGAAGCGCTAACCTCATCTCCCCAAAGAATCTAAACATTATCTGAATTAGCCGCCAATGAGAGATGAGAGGACTTTTGAAGCGCCTTATGCCACCACTTACAGAAATCACACAAGAGGAGCTACTTCAGAGTCTCGTTTTGTCCCAGACTTGTTTGGCTGCATTTTAACAAGTGCTCAAGTGAATAGCAAGTTTGTATATTTATTGGAAGTAAAAAAAAAAAAAACTATTAGCTTGGGTTATGGAATACCTGTTTTCTGAAACTGAGTTGCACCGCTTTTTAAATCTGAATGCATTTATAAAAGCAAGGCAAAATTCACAACTCTTGTACATTTCCAGATTTTCTCAAAATGCATGCTGCAAACTTCAGCGTATTTTGCTGTTGTTTTTACCTGATAGAGGAATACAAAATAGCATTTAGCCTGCTTTATCTTGATCCCTTTGAGAAACATGTTCACCTCCTCACCTGTGGGGGCGCTGGATTAAGAGTGACTAAAGCAAAACGACACAAAAACCTCTAAAGACGACATGAGCGCGACTTCATTCTTTACAAAATGTAAACAAAAATGGAGTGGTGCCAGATTGTTGTGGTATTTCTCCACAAGCTGTTTCGAAAGTGAGAGCTAGACTAGCACGTTTGTTTTTGTTTTATTTAAACTCCAATACTCTGCGCTGTAGTCCACTTCTTGCTTTTGAAGCAGTCTCTGGGTCACATACGCATTCAAACCGTTCCAACGTCCACTTCAACTGAACTGAGACCTAGGTTTTTAGGCGGACTGGAGTTTGAGTTCGATTGCGAATTCCCACGTCCCCAAACGAAACGGCCAAAAATATGTCAAAATACGTCTGTCTGCCAGCTAAGCTAACAGGCTGGGCGAGGAAGGCAGCCTGTGAATTAAAACACATCTGTTTTCACTTTTTTTTTTCTCTCACTCTCCAGTTGTGCACTATTTTGTGTTGGTCTGCGACACCAAATCCCAATAAAGACTATTGAATTCTGTGGTTCTAATGTGACAAAAGTTAAAAGATTTATGTGAGTCAGCTACCACTGAATATCACTGCAGCCACAAAAATATCACAGTCTGATATGACTGGTCATGTACAGTATGTTGTTTTCTCCTGAAGCGTTGCCTCCTCTGTAAAAGTTCTCACTCCAACACTCCCCCCTACACACGCAGAGGGAAACTTAGAAGTAACCATGGCGATATCCGACACAGCCCACTGTGACCAATGGCACTCAAAAAAATACAAAATAGAGCGCACAACTTGGGGAAGGAAAATGAACCTTTCGTGCACAAAGACGGGCAGGCTCGCACCGGGCCCGTAACCATGACGTTCCTGGTCCTCCTTCAGGTTGGAGGTAGGAGGAGCAGGCATCCGAGGCGCTTTCTGCCCCCGTCGGGGCTGACAAGCGGGGTGACTCAAGCATGAACAAAGTCCGCCAAGCATGTTCGCATATTCTACAAGAAGATGCCTTGATCCCTCTGTTACTAAGGAGATGGTGCAGAAAAACCCTGCAGGGATACAGTAGCTACAGTATCTATGGGACAAAAGTGGGGAAACAAATGCGTTTCTTTTATTTTATTTTTCCCTTTAAAGCCCTGAAGCCACATTAGAGAGTTGTTTTTTTTAAGGAAGCATTCTTGAGTCATTCATAAAGCAATTACTCAAACTGGATCTCTATGCACAGCCATACAAATGGCTTTCAACCCCCGATCTAAAAATAGCTGGACGAGAAGAAATGTCATGCTACCATCATTATTTTAACACCGTGTTCCACTGTTTCAGGGTTGACTGACACTCTATTAATGACCAGCCCACACTGCAATCTCTGCTATAAATTAATTGCATTCAAGAGAAAGGATCTGACTCACATGTTACTTCAATAAATTGTTTCTTTCCCTAATGGCTTTTGTAAGGAGTTTGTTATGTCATAAATGGCAGGCAACTTGAACAATGAGCAAGTATTGAATATATTTTTCCCCGTGAGGACACTAATGCATGAGATGTAGAGGAAAAACCACATACAGAAAAATTATGGAAATAGATGAGGTGATGATAAATAATAAATTTTTTTTGACATGGATCCTGTACAAGCCCACAACAACAAAAAACAGAAGAGGAAAAATGTTCAAATGTCACAGCCACATGAAAGTCCACATCCCTCAAACAAATACTTTGTTTAAAGCATCTTTTTTATCCAGTTTCAACATTTAGTTGTCATGGATACACACCTTACATCAATTAAAAGGGAATCTGACTAACCAGAAATAAAGTTCAGCTGTCCCTGTAGGATTTTCTTGACATTTGCAGCATTTAGCTAAAGCTATAATTAGCAGAGAGGTGACAAAGGATCAGAGGGATTTGGTTGTACAAATGCATCAGTCAGGAGATGGGTAAAAAAAAAAAGAAGAAAAA
The DNA here is from genome assembly GCF_000485575.1 of Poecilia formosa. Lineage (NCBI taxonomy): Eukaryota > Metazoa > Chordata > Actinopteri > Cyprinodontiformes > Poeciliidae > Poecilia > Poecilia formosa. The sequence continues at coordinate 878,534 of NW_006799948.1, read as the reverse complement.
TCACCAAAGCATCTTCTTTTTAGAACGGTTTGTATTTTAATGTCTACAAATTTTTTTTTAATTTATTGTATGTTTTAGGGATGCACGATATGAAAATCTGAACCGATATCGATATCCGATATTGGTATTGCTTCTTATTTACAAATATTATATACATTTTACAACCCTTCCGACATCTTGAAATAAAAACGAGCCCATTGTTGACTTTACCATTGCTTCAGTTACACTCCTAACAATCGTGCATCACATCACATGACCAACGTTCTCCACTTCCCCTGCAGAATCAAACGGCAGCAACTTGGAAATAAATATCGCTTATTAATATCAAGTACAGTTGAATTTCTCGAATCAATTCTGACATAAAAAAATTTAAAATAAATAAATAAAAATTATGTTAGTGCCAACATATTGTGCATCACTAATATATTTACTTTAAGAAGTAGGGCTAAAGCTACAAGAGCCAATCGACCGGCTGATTTGGATTTTGACCAGTACCGTTTTATTTTTAGCTGCTAAAAATAGCAGTAAAATTGCTAAGTAGGTAACAGTGGGGTGTCTGTTGTTAACAGCTCACATGCAGACGTGACCTGGTCTGTCAGTCAGCCCTCTTTCATGGCAGAGAAAAAGTGGACAGCGGGTGCTTTACAGACCTTTGTGGAGGTAGATGAGGTCGACGGAAAATATCGGTTTCACATGCCAAAAATTAAGAAAATCGGGGGCCAATAAATTGAACCTAACATCCAGTTAAGGCATTTATTTTCATCATATTTATTTAGATATTTTTACAGAAAAAAAATTTACAAAGCTTACATTGGCTAAAACTTTGCAGGAGAAAAACCGATTTCCAAACAGTCACCATAACAACATTGGGGACAACAAAAAGCTACACCACACCCACAAAAAATGTGGAGGTAATATAATGATCTGGGACTGCTTTTCATCAAACTAAGTGATACCAAGAAAAACCAGTCAATTCTACACTGAAAACATTTAGGTGTCTGCGAAAAAAGTTGAAAATGTAAAGTATGCTATTACACATTTAGATCCTAGACAACATTCTGTTAAAATAATTGCCTTAAAAATAAACCTCCAGGTTATCATACTGTGAGAATTTAATACCACTCTAAGCCGACTTTCAGGTTTCAGTTCAGCCAGATCAGCAGTTTTTAATGTAAACAACAAGAGGACGATGTGGGGAATCAAAACAATGTTGAATAACTCTGTCAACGGAATCTGCGCCTGTTTAAGCAAGAGTCGAGTTTTGGCTTGATCTTCCAGGAAACAGACTCTTACAAAGTCAAACTGTTCCTGTCCTAGAGATATAAATGTTTACTTCTTGACTAAGATTGTTGTTCTTCCATTCCTGTGTAAGCGCAATAACATCTAAACTCTAAATTTCCTTAAATACTAAATGACACTCGGTAAGATTGTGGCTGTTATTTTCATTTTTAATTTCAACTTAGTGAACAGAATTATAATTGTTATTTGCCAAAGTGATTACTGGAGCTGTGTTTTGCAAGTGATTTGTCTTGTTAATGAGTAAATCTAAGGTTTACCCATTAAATTTCACAGTTTAGCTAAATGGTTTATAAGGTAATGTTGATTTTGACTATTTGTGTGCCTGGAATAAACTAATGTATATACGATGAGACTAAAAAAAATGAAGTAGGAGTATTCCTAATAAAAGTTGGTTAAAATAAATAAAAACTACAATATGGAGGAGTTGGGGGAAGCACTCTTCTATAAACCATTACCTTGACACGTAACAGTATCAACAAGCCAGTGGAGCGAATAGAGTCCCCTCCACAGGTGGGTTTTTCTAAAAAAAACTGTGAAAGGGGTCACGACATTACGTTTTTCTCAGGAATAACCCCCCTGAACGGGAAACTCCCCCTATAAACCATGTCATGTCATACATGAGGCCGTTTTAATTCACTACTATGACCTAAAAAAATGCGAGCATCAACAAAACAATGCTCGTGACATCACTGTAAACATTTTCTAAAGACGTGACAAACAAGTCTCACTACGTGCGTTTTTGACAAATCTTAATAAACACGCCAGAGTAACGAAATAGTGCATATTTAGCGTTAAAATATGAATGTGCTATCGTTATAAGGATAAAATACTAACTTTAGTGAACATAAACGACTGTTTTTCTTCCAGTTGTAATTAAAAGTCGTTTTTTTCAACAGCGCTGAACTCGAGTAAAAGTGCCAAACTACTGTGTCACTTCTTGAAGGTTTCAGTCACACCTTTATGGTTCATAAGATCATTCACACCTTGGTTGAAACGTTTGGGTTCAATACAAACTTGCCAGAGTTGTAAGCAAATAAAGTCCACAGCAGCGTTCCCTCCCTCCCTCCCTCCCTCCCCCGTAAGCATGTCAGACAAAAAGCAGGTAAAAAAAAATTAAGAGCCATTCGCCTACCTGCAGGACACCGTGATTTCAACTTTGGTGGCAGGAATAGACGGGTTCAGCGGGTCGAAGTCGCCTATCGACGCCATGTTTAGGAAAGTGTTGTTCATGGTTTCAGTTTTTGCGAGCTTTCCCTTCTTTTCCGTTCCTTCAGTCCAGCCCCTTTTTTTTGTTTTTTTTACGAGCGACGGAGGAGGATAAATAGCGAACTGTGCGCGCGCCTCCTCGGCGAGAAGTGGAGCAAAGGTGCCACAGAGGAGGAGAGGAATGAGGAGCTGAGAAATGTGATGTCACTTCACTCTTTCTCTCCCCTCCTCTGTGTGCTTATCCCCCTGTTTCCAGCTTTCTTTTCGTGCTCTTCAACCCCCTCCCATCTTTTCCTGGCTCCGTCTCTCGATTCCGATTCACTGCTGTTCAACTGACTTGTATTGAGCTAATTGAAATTCAGCTGCCCTTCTGTTTTTTATTGGCGTGGAAGTGGCGACAACGGTACAATCAGCAATAAATCAAAGGGAATTCGTTCTTCATGCAAACTCCTTCCTGTGAGCACGTGCCTGTGTGTGTCACACTTTTCAATGGTCTCATTCACACCAGTTCAATTCATTTTGATTCAGTTCCAGTGAAGGCTGCTGGCTAGAAGCCCCAGTTACCACATTCTCCAGGGCCGACTCAACATTTTTTATGAAACCCAGGGCAACGGTGCACTGCTGCCCCCCCACCACCACCACTCCCCGCCCTCAACGTTATTTCATCTTATGCTGGACCCCTCGACTTGCCATCATTATTTACTTAAAAAATAAACAAAAATCTATCTTCTAGCTAAGTAAAAAGTTTGGATGACAGTAATATTCCTCTAATCCCTGACTTTCCAAGTTAAAATTCCAACTCCAGACAGCGCTCTTATAACTTGTCTCGAAATTTAAAAATCTGAGTGTAAAGAGAACACTGTATAAAACCTTGGTAAAATAAAGGAATTATTTTCTACATGATGCATGTAGAAAATACATGCATCAGGTTGAATGGAGGCTTTTTATTAGCTTGGAAACTGCTGATCTTGAACGGTTCAGTGAGCGACTCGTTTGAAGAAACGCTTCTTTTTATTTTGACACCAAAATGAACGTTGAGAAATGTTGGAGTGGCACATTACGAGGACACTGTTTTCATGAGGGACCTCAGGTACTTTGAGCCATTTCTGGGAATGTCCATGATGTCAAGAGCAATAAAGCCCAGGGTTTCTCTTTTGATGCGTGTTTGCATACAAGTAAACAGAGAAAAAGGAAGGCATGTGGAACATGAACGGATTAACTGAAAGGAAAAGAGAGCGTACTTAATGTAACGTCATCAGGGAGTAACAAAAACAGAATTTTCCTTTTTCTGGGGTTTTTATTGGACCGCCAAAAAAAAAAAATCCTTAAAATAATTTGGGAAAAAGTACAAAGCAACCGTGTGCTTCATCAGTTTGCGAGTGTGTGGGTTATGTTTAGATAATAAAGTCACTGGACGGTAAAATAAAACATCCCCTGCATTACTCAGTGTGTTTACTGCGTTTCTAAATATAGCCGTCTCACACGCTCTCTGACACGCCCTGGGTTTGATGAGTAGCATGGTGGTGGTGAAAACCATTACAGCACCTTTGGGCAAATGTCATGCCCCCGCCTTCTGTTCTTGTGGGGGTGGACGAGTTCACTCCTGGCTACACACACAAGAGGCCAGGAAATTAGCATGGACTCATTGGCTTACTGTATATAAGCCAGTACAGAGTCTCTTAGACTTAGAGTCTCTTTGGGACTCTAAGTCCCAAAGAGAGGGAAAATCACACGGAAAGGATGAAATCATCCAGCCAGCCAAGACAAGATGGAGTTGTATGGGTAACACAGACCTCCCTATGCGTAGGGGCAATATTCACCTGGAATTCCCAAGAAGACATGAAGGTACTTGAACTCAAGTTCTTGAGGGAAAAACTTTCTCTAAACACGGTAAAGTCCACTTTTTTCATATCAACAACCATTGCAGACAACGAGACCTTCATCCTGGTGCCGTCACACTTGGCTACAAACCACTTCATTGCAAGCTGAAGGCCGTTGCCAGAAAGACATCAACACCTGACGATTGCCAAACCAGAGCGACCTTTCCACAAACATAACTTGAGATTCACCAAAAGAAGGATTGGGAACACGTGGAAGTCCTTAGGAATTCCATCCTGCACTAAAAACAAACTTGACTTTGTGTAAATGTAGGTCTTTCTATGGGGTGTACAAGGACCGGCTTGTCCTTGTAAATAACGTTTTCTTAGTGAGAATTTCACTTGCGTTAAAAGTTATTTGATTGTACTCACCACTGTTTGTCTCTGAGT
>NW_006799948.1:860364-873606 GCF_000485575.1 Poecilia formosa | reverse complement strand
TTTACTTAGTGAGAATTTCACTTGTGTTAAAAGTTATTTGATTGTACTCACCACTGTTTGTCTCTGAGTTCAGATACTCCACCAAGGACAGGTGTCTAAGAGGAGCCGGCCAAGCACTTCCTGTTTTTATGAGGGTCATGATGTCATTGATTTCGTCACTGGGCAAAACCAAATGGAGGTTTAATTTTTGGTATGGGGTTATTTGTTGTTGTTAAAGTAACCTTTTGAGCTACAATGAATGGAGTGCTGCATTTCAAAAACAATTTCTCATGTGAGTTTGTAAATTAGATTAATAGTCGTACTCCTATTTCTTTCTCTTTTTTTTTCGATTGCTTTATTTGGTTTTACCTTCTTTCTGACGGTACAAACAACTGATGAAGCTCAGGTGTTTCACACTAATGAGACTTTGGAAGAGCTTAAGCTGGAAAAATGGAAGAGATTTTTATTTTTATTTTTTTATTTTTTTACTGTTTTGCTTTCCTTGTAAACAAAATTATTGGAGAATGCAAATCAGAATAAAACCGACCAGAAAGAAACTCCGAAACATTACCTGCATTGTTTTGGAAGTAGCAAAACATTGCAGGAACCTTAATATAAATTTCCTAATTATTCTGAGTAGTTCATTCTGCTAAAACAAACTTTATCCCTCAATTTTGTGATTTAAAAAAAAAAAATCACACTCTGCAGCTCACCCATGCCTAATTGTTGCCTGGGTAGAGATGATGTAGCATGGTGCACTCACTCGTCTACTCAGTTCAGCTGCAAAACCCTCTTGATTTAACAGACACTGACACCTACATATTTATTACTGATGTGCAATTATACAAAGAGATCCACTGCAGACAGTTCCATTCCTAGAGCCTCATCCTGTCAGCTGGAGCACACGCTTGACCTGCTCACTGTCAGCCGTTTCTCTCTCTTGCTCTCTCAATAATATCCCCCCACCTGATCATCAGTATTCACATCCCACCTCTTTCTTCCAGCTCAGTTTTTTTTTTCTTTTTTTCAAATGAACGTAAAACGGTGAATTAGGCACAGATGCCGGGTCTGGGAAGATGAAATGCAGTCCTCCAATTTCACGCTGAAATCCTTTTGCAGACATGTCACTGATGCTGCTCTCTCACATCTGTGTTGTTGGCTCCTCTGGGAGTGGGACAGGGCTTGGACTTTGGGAGAGCAGCGCCACGGCTCATCGGTTCAAGCGCTGGTATTTTTAGCAGGAGGATTCGCTCGGAGAACGTCCTCAACCACCTGCCTCCGTTACCTTCCCGTTATATTCTATTTCAGTGGCAAAACGGTCGCCATGGCTCCAATCCGTCTAGTAACGAGGGATACTGGAAGCAAGCGTTGAATCTGAAACGAAGTGAACTCGGAGAACTCGTGTCAAGTGCCACAAAAAGTCTTAAAAGTGTGGCTTGCATGTGTTTTTCCATCCTGGAATGAAAAATTCGTAGACTGACCTTTCGTCTGCCATTACTAGATACTTAAATCGCACCAAACCCATTTCTGCATGGGTTTGGTTCAGCATGATGCTGCCACCACCATGGGATAGTGTGTTCAGGGCGACGTGCAATATTACTTTTATGTCACACGTAGCATTTCACCCGAAGTTCAAAATGTACAATTTTGGTTACATATGACATTTTAACTCCAATTTTTTTTTACATTAAATCCTTTTAATATTTATATTAAACTGTTGATAAATGTGACAAAATGCGAGAAAAGAGGTAGCATGAATAATTTCTAGCAAAATCTTCAACACAAGAGTGTCTAAAAACATCAAAGCACAAGATAAAGCCAAATCTCCTCCACTGTTTCACACAGGAAATAATCAAAATTGATCGTATTCTATATAAATGCCTGCAGCGGTACAAATGTCATTGATTGAACGGTGAAACAAGAGCATCTGGTCAGACCCAAGCATCACCAATCAATGTGTCCACTGAACAGATTACAGGGGGATATATTATCGAGAAGGACTGTACACTGCGCTACTATTAAACTGGAAGGGAAACTTTCGGCCCACGCAGGCTGTCTGAGAAGGAGTTATTGATTTCTTGGAAAAAACTGATAATAAAGGCTATGTTCCAGCAGTTAGGCCATTACTTAGTTCCTCCACATACTAGAAAAATCCTGTCAAGGCACAAAACCTGGTATTTTTCTAATAAAACTCTTTTACAAATTACATTTTTTCTTCTTCTTCTTCTTCTGTTGTTAGTCAGAAGATACAAGTAAAGTGATTCATGACAAACAGTTTTGACAAGACCGGACGAAATTTACAGCAGAACACTAAGTTCAATGAACGAATTGAAATAAGAAAATTAAAGAGTATTGTAAAAAATAAATAAAATAAAGTCCATTGTTTTCCCCCCCATTATTTTCTGCATTTTCTTTTTTTCCTTTCTTTTTCTTTTTTCTTTTTTACTTACACTCAACTTTCTATGAGCATGTTGTAACTTTTTCAGAATATTCAAATTTTGTGAGACATTGAATTTTGGGTTTTCATTACTCTGTCTCATAATTCGGCAGAATTATGAGACATAATCTACGTATGTTTGATAAATTAAGAATCTGAGTTTCAGTTTCCAACATAAACCAAAATATTAAACTTTTTTTTCCACAGTATTCTAATTTCTTTGAGCTATGCTCATATCTATTACACATAAAGCAAAATCTACACAAAGGAGTCTTGATCGCCTTATGTTGTTCTCTCCACTAGTTGCTTGGCAACATCATGTTGGGGGTCCATATGACTGTATAGGTTTTATTCATGTGAAATCCACGTGCTGCTCAATAAAAACATGCGATTCTATTCTGGCTCGTCTGTTTATAGAATAGCGCGAAAGTTCCTCTGGGAAGGTTTAGCGACAAACTGATGGTGAAACTTGTAAGGAAACCCAGTTTGAAATATTTGGTTCAGTTCAACAATTGATTGTTGTTGCTTTAAAAGAAGCCCAAAGTTGACTAAAATCAATCATGTTTAACTCCAGCTGTTGTGTTAAATCTCAGCAGTCAAACATGGTAGTGAGAGTGTGATGCTCTGGGGATTATTATGCTGATTCAGGACCTGGAGAGATTTTAGGAGCATAAATGGTTACACAGGATTTTTTAAAATTATTTTTACAGCTTTTTATTTGTAAAACACACACACACACACACACACACACACACACACACACACACAAATTCGCAATATGCTTGAGTCCTTAAAAGGCCTGTATAAAGTTAAAAAAAAATTAAGCTTCACATCAACTAATAGAGTTATTACCTCATCAAAACATGCCTTGAGTGCTGCCTTCATTTTTTTTGAATGCTGAAGAAATTGTTTAATCTCCTATGGCAACCATTCAGCTGTACAAAACGCCTCGGTGGACCTAGCCCCGCCTACAGAGGCACAGCTCCTCCTCACTACATGACTGGAAAACATGTAATACTGCCCTTTTAAAGTTTTTATAAACAATATGCATTTCTTTACATATTTGTTGAAATTGTCACTATGTCGTCACAATATAACGTGTGAGAAAACCAAGCTCCTCTGCCTTCTCCATATGATCCTATCTGCAGAAATACACCACGCTCTATCTGAAATAACCAATCACAGCAAGGAAGAGGGTCTTAGAGCTGTCCATCAAGCTCATCTGGGTGCTACTCAGTGTGCTAATGGTGGGAAAACAACTTACCTTTACCGGAAACTTGGTTAGCAAAACAGCAGTCCCCGTCACTGGTGTTCATGCTAGCTAGCTGTTCCCTAGCAGAGAGCAAGGAGGATGACGTGTGATTGACAGCGCTCCTGTGTAAATATCAATGTTATTTTAATTGAAATGCCACTCTTGCTTACGTTTTGAATGATAGACAAGCTGCGAATTCCAGCTGACTACCATTTTTATTGCAGTGCCTCTAAAACAGAGCATCAATGTTCATTTAGTTTATGAGCTGCTTGGTGAGGACGTACATCATGAACGCAAATCTGCTTCTTGCTCTGATGGGTTGAAAATCTCGCACCATTTAAATATCACGGCTGTTTTGATTTGTTATTTCCTGTCAAAAGCAGGATGCATTATTTATTTATTTTACCTGAAAGCACTTATTAGGAGTAATGCTGTAAAGCAAAACAGTTTGAGTAGCTCTGGGTCAATGTGATTCTTCCAAGCAGCTGAACATTAAATATTGATCGTTCCATCACTCAGCACATTAGCTTTCGCCTTCAGGTGGAGTTTCTGACCCCTTTTTACCTTTCTTTTTTTCCCCTCCCGTTGTAATCTCAAATAATATTTCTACTTCAGTTCTAACTTTAAGAGGGATTGAATAAACGTTCATTTTCCTTGTAAATCTTACAAATTCAAGTATTTCTTTGTGGGAAGACAATAAATGAAGCGAAAGTCCGCCTTCTTCCTCAGTCCATTATTAAAGGAACATTGACCAACACTGCCACCGCGTGGCCATCTCACACACTGCTACACTGTTACAAAGCACTTTTTATCACAATTTATTTACACACTGTATCTGATATGCCCATTACAAGAAGCTGCGCACAGCAGAATCAGCGGAAGAAACAACAAATATATTTACACAATAAACTTAACTTTCAGCTCAACTTAGAAAATCAGAGGGAGTCTTCACATCTTAAGTTGCCTAGTTGATTAGTAAGGATTTAAGATCATCTAAAGCAAATTGCTGTCATTGGTACAGAAAACCATGATCCTCAATGCAATCTGTGCTAGAGAGCGCTGCCTCCAAAGAAGAGCGCAACGTTAGCGATACATCAAATTTCGACGGCACGTTATTAAAAAAACGTTTACCTGATCTTTTCCCAACGAAGGAAAGTCCTCAAAAATCACATCACAAGAATAAATAAATCAACGTACAGTTCAGGATTTATGACAGGCACTGAATAAACAACTGATCAAAGAGAAATCCATCCCATCGATTCTGTGCAAATCATCGTCTATGACACACAGGGCAATAGATTGAACACATGTACTAGTCACTAGTGATGCAGAAAAAATGGATAATAATCTTGGATTCAAGAAAATAAATAAATAAACAGTAGCATTTCAGAGGTCTTCCAAACATTTGATTCCGTTTGCGGTGACTGATTTTGGGATTTGAGCAGGTCAGATTTTTCAGCCGACAAAAGCCAAACCCGGGCAGAAACGAGTTCAGTCTTGTCTCTTTCTTTTTCTTCCTGGACCCACATAGATATGTTTGACTTTTCAGCTCACATGTTTCCATGTGAGCTGAAAAGTACAAGGTGCTTGATTCCATAAACGTACAGTATTTGCTTTCACATCGTTCAGATCACAAACGGCCTGTCGTTGACGTTCAGATGTTAAATAACGTGAAACAGAACATGATTCCAGGTTGATAGATTTCTCAAGATTGAAAAAAAAAAAAGAAAATAAGCTGCAGCCTTAATGAAAACAACACAGCCACAGTTAACAAGTCAATATTGTTTGCAAAACGAATTCAAAAAGGTATTCAAAATCTTAGGCTACAAGGCTAATTACCATGTCAAATTAAGCTAATTATCCCAGAGGGACGTGTTTTGTAATTTGAGCCTTTTATGCTTTCCTGAAAGCCTGAACTGTAAATATATCTTGAAGTAGTGCTATTCTTTTATCCTCTGATAAACAAAAGAAAAGAAGAAAAACAAATAGGAAAAACATGCATATTGATAGACCTTAAAGCATGTTTTTTTTAGAGACTTTCAGTGTTTAACTCCGGTGCATTTGGCAGTAACAGCTTCGAAGCAAATCTTCAGTAGTTTGGTCCTTTAACTGGGAACAAAAACATCACAGACACACACACACACACACACACACAAAATGACCTGTTCAGCATTGTCGGGAAGACATATAATACATCAAGTCAACACACAGGATACGATCACAGCAAGCCATTTCTTTAACGCAGCTTCTTTTCTCTCAGCAGCTTTAAAAAGACTCCCTGATCAACCAAACAAACCGTCTTGTGGCCCCTGGAACTTCAGCAAAGACTTCCAAGGCTTCCTCGAGTTCATAGTGAGTTGTTCTGACCTAAAATATTAGCAACTGTTTAAACCTGGAAAAGTTTACTTCATCTAAGTTGGTCTTCCTGACACAGATCCCTGTGGGACACCAGCCATGGCTCAATGTCTCAAACTCAAAGAATAAAGCTAATGTTGACAAGTAGACAGTCCAATGTGTGTGGGAAGAGGCTGGGTGTCAGTGGAGTCCATCCTCCACGGAGCTCTTTGCTTCCCAGATTTTCACGGTCCGGTCACTATAAAACAGAAATGAAATAGTGAAACAATAGGAGATGATGAAAACATATACCACTTGTATGAGGACTTACTCTGAAGCTGTGAACAATTGGGTGCTGTTGGTTGCCAAGCCGTTGATGGGACTGTCATGACCTTGGACTTCACCGAGGGGTGCCAGTGAGTCGGCGTGCCAAAGGCGAAGCAGCCCGCCTCTGCACCCGCTGAGGAGCACCGGGGAGCCTGGTACGATGCCCAGAGCGCTGACCCAGTCAGTCTGGGTGCTGACCGACTGTAAGGTGACAACACAACCAGCTGTCAAACCCAGATCATATCGACTCCACCGATATCCAAACCGCGACATCGTCTCACCTGGACAAGCGTTTTGCTAGCCATGTCCCACTTCTTTATGTAATAATCTCTGGAGCTGCTATATAAGGCGTCTCTGTGAACGGCTAGAGACTCCACGCTGTCCTGGTGGGCGGGGTCAAACGTATAGCTGGAGCCGACGCTGCCCTGAGCACCTTCGGTCACCTCGAACATCTGGAAAAGCGGAGAGGGTTAGTGATGACCAATCTGATAACAAGGGGTGTAACGGAGTGATTCAGAAACTGTGGGTGCACCCCCTGGAGGGGCACTCGGTACCATGATGCTGTGGTATGAAAGGGAACATTTTTTCCCTTTAAAAGTTTTTTTTTTTTTTTTGCTTGTTTTGTTTTTACATACAGTGAAGTTTATTTGATTGAGTCAAAAATAAATATAAGTTAACCAATTTATTTCTCTTACAAACATATCTATTTTTAATGATTAAGTTCTATGTACCAAATGGACTTCATGCTTCTTAAAATATAAACTATTTTGCTCAAAAAACTAGATCTCTTTTTGACAAAAAAAAGGGTAGGGAATACATTTTTCAATTTTCCTTTCTGTTTTGCGTCACTTCAATAAAACTTAACCCGTATTTGTCTGAGATTAGTACCAATGTTTGAAGAAAGTACTGATTTAGTTAGATTTTTACTGTTTTTAGTTAATCTCACGGGGAAGCAAGCAGCTTTAAACGTTAAAAAACAAAATGTAAATACAGGAGATATTCTACTTTAATATTAATATTAACAATGATAATTACTTTGATTTGATGGTCTTTGGAGCCGGTGAGAATGACGTCCTGTCCATGGCCCAGCTTTTCAATGCTTAGACACATAACGGGTCCCAAATGGCCCGTCAACTTTCCGGTAGACACGAACCTTGAGAGAGGATAGTTTAATTAGTGCTTTGAACAAACCTTTTGATGGCAACATAATGAACTTGAGCTGCTGCAAATAGTTTGCATGACTGCAACTCTTAAAGCTCGACGTGTGGCAGCGTACTTGCGAAGGTCCCACATGCGGACGGCGTTCCCAGCAGCAGCGTACAGAAACGAGCCAGAATTGTTGAGGGCGATCTGGTTTATCTGACTCTCTCCGGGTGGGATGGATAAACTCCGAGCAGACGAACATGTGTCCCCCGACCCCACCTGACCTGATGATCTGATATTAAAAAAAACAAACAAAAAAAATAACTTGTCTAATAACTAGATCACTTACGATTTCATCTTGCATGAGCTCGTGTACTTACGTGAGCGTACGAATACACTTGGCGGAGTCTCGAATATCCCAGACCTTGACGTAAGTGGTGGAAACGGTGAAGACGAGACTGGAGGTGTACCTGTGATAAAAACAAATAATTATTCAGGAGAGAATGCAATTTTGCAATGATTATCGTCAAAGTAGGTCATTTCTAAACAAAAATCACAATACCTGACTGAGACAACACTACTGGGATGATCTGCGAGGGACATAATCTCCTGGCCCGTCACCAGGTTCCAGACCTTGCAAGTCCGATCTGAGACAAAGATTTGCGTGCAATCTTAGGAGAAACACATCGACAGAATCTGATGTCGCGTTTTTCGGTCTTTTACCTTTAGAGCCAGTAAAAAGTAGGTCATCCGTTGCGTCCACGCAGAGAACAGGTTTGGTGTGGCCTTCAGCTACGTGGATGCACTGAATTCTGGCACCGGTTCTGTTCTTTGGAGCTGCCACCGGATTTATCACACCTCTGAAAACAAGCATTACAGAATAATGAAATACAGCTGTTTGTCATTTTGACTGACATTTTACTAACCAACTGCTTGAAAATGCCAAACTATGCAGAGATAAAGAGTCGTAAAGGTCCTTCTTATAATAAAACATTTGTTTCTTTTGCTTGGTTATTCAGAAGTGCATATGGTTTAATTACATTTGAGACTTTAGTGATCAGCTTTATTTAATCCTTCCAATTGATTACATTTTTTAAAATAATCTTTGTTTAAAAAAATATATAATTCACAAAAATATTCCAGCCTATATTCTCCTGACTTACTTGAAATTTTATTAGAAAATAACTAAAAGCAAAATCAGATTTCAGCAACAAAATCAACTTTGGACCTTTTTTTTTTTTTGCATTCGTTTAGCGACCATGACAAATGTGTAATTCTTTTGCTGTCACATTAAAGTCTTTACTTTCTACTTTGTTGAAAACAAAAGGGCCAACCAGAAAATCTAACATAAATGATTAAAACCGATTACAGTACATTACCTGTGTCCTTCAAATACAGGCGATTCATCCAGCCTGAGAAAACAGGACAAAGTCAAATGTAACCTAGCATTCTTGCTACCTGTATTAGCTTAATAACACTTAGGAACAGAGCTGTAATGTAAATAATTTTCTATAATTTGTGTGTAAAGAAGGTTGTATTTAAACAATTTTAACATTTAAAGGTGATGTAAAACTGGAACATAACTTTTGAGCGTTAGCATGCTAATTTACGCAAAAGCTTAGGAAGCTTCATATTCCACTTGTGTTTAATTAAACATAGATAAAATGTGAGCATCTTCTAGTACTGAAAATAGTTTGTATGTATATTGACGAGCAGCAGGCTGCATAAACGTGAAGCACGGCTACAGAAAAAAACCCTTTTACAAGTTAGTTTGAGTAATATAGGTTTTTACATTGATTTGTACTCGCTGCCTTTAGTTTTAGTTTCCGTGGCGCCCACTGATGGTATCTGTGTGGGGGTTGCCATGGGAGACACGATGGGGCCTTTTTCTTGCACCTTCCTTCGGTTCAGAGGCGAACGCTCCAGCTGCCTCCTCTCCACCCCCGTAGGTGATCTAGATCCAGAACTAAAGACAAGACAACTCATCCGGTCAGTATTAAAAAATAAATAAATTTGGATACTCTTTTTCTCAAACTTCCTGCGTTCCCAGACTCCGTACAAGGAACTCTCTTTCTGTTTCTCTTTGAGATTCCTGCCCTCCTCTGAAAAATATTGCCTCTGAACTTACATGCCAGCTGGCCTGACAGACAGCGCAGATGGAGATACGGCTCGCTCGCGGTCCGGGGCATGACCAGCTGCCTGACCCCACATGTCCGCCGGCCCTTCCAGGCGCTCGGCGAGGGGCAGCAGAGGGGCTGGGAAGTCTCCGGTGGGGGACTCGCAGGACAAATCCCCACTGCTGGCATACAGCAGCTCCATCTGGGTGGTGGTCCGCCGTCGAGCCTGAGGAGCCAGGATGGGTTGAAATATAAATAATCCAATTCACCAAGAGCCGCTGGCCAATGCTGCAAAATGCCGGTTTAAAACATGTGCATGATCATCTACCTTGCTTCTCGGCTTTGATTCGCCACATAACTTCATTAAATCTGACGACAGCGTGCTGAAACGCAAAAAGTGGTGTCAGAGAAGTTGACATATAAAGAAATGATACAAGCCACTGTTTTTTTTTTTCCTCTTTAATTCAGTATTAGATTATAACATTTAGGATTATATTGACTGGAAGATTCCGGTTTTCACTTTCCTGTATCTTGCTAAAACCCTTCCAACCTTCAAATCCAAACTGCTTACATATTTTATTGGGATTTTATTTCACCGACCAACACTAAGAAGCATGTTTACTGTAAACACTTAATTACAAGATCCTATAAAAAACAGAATTTCTGGATTTATTTCTGTAATTTTGATAATTTTATGCTGAATTGCTTTACAGATTTCCACAGACTTGTCATAGTAGTGCTTTGCGTCACATTTCAGGCCCAGCTTAAGAAACTATGACTCAGTTAGATCTGAATTTGAAGTTGTCTATTGACCAGACAGGTAGTGAAATGGCCCATTTGTGATTTTAATGAGCACTTATTGAGCCCAATTCCAAAATACACCGGGATAAAACGGTAAAATCACAGCTGCAATGTGGCCAATCTAAGATAAACTGTCAATTGAACATATAGCAAAGTGAAAACCGCTGTACTTTATTATGAATCACTGGACTTTTGTCTTTTAGAAAATGGAAGATGGGTATAATTTGTTGTTTCAAACTAATTGGGCTGACTTGTATTTTTTAAACGACTTGTATCTGTTGAGTCTGATGTCAAGCTGCAAATTCATAAATTCAGAAATGAAGAAGAAAAAAAGAGGAAATGCAAGATGAAGTTTATAGAATAAAAAAACAGTACACAATTTTCAACAATTTTTAGATATGGTTTTTACTGCAACCCTGAGGGACACCGTAGTTTATGTTTTGTTTGTTTGTTTATTTACCTGCCATCTGTAGCAGGACTTGGAGTGGACTCGTCGCTACTGCTACAATCCCCGTTTTCTGCAGCTGGAGGCACAAAACACACACACACATACACACACGCAGGGGATTAATGTGTGTGTGTTTTTATTTCATCCAAAGGCAACACATATGTAAAAACACTGCAACTCAACAGTGACGCCATCTTCAGCAGCTCGGGACAAAGTCATAGGTCACAAAGATGAAGAGATGAAGAGAGGTCATTGGGTGTGGGATGAAGGGAAAAAGCGTAAGAGACAAAATATTCAAACACAGAAAAGCAAAAAAACAAAAAAACAAACGCACAAACACAGACAGCTGTGGACAGAGGATGTGCAGTCGGTTTAGGTTTTTACTGCGGTTAAGTTTTAGTCCTGAGATTGGACTGGACCAGGAAGTGGCTGGCGAACCATGCAGGTTACAGCGGAGTTACTCGACGCGGGTTAGTCTAATACAGATGCACACTTCAAGATTTCTTACAATTTTACATCTTATATACTGTAACGCAAAATAGGAAAAGGAAACTTTTAAATAAGTTCAACTCTGACTTAAACTTTGGTCAGAAATAACTAAAATAGAATTAAATATCTAAAGCTAAAGGATATTTTTTTTAACTATAGCGCTCCTGAGAGGTCCTTTTCAAATAAATTTTAAAAATGCAGCTTAAAAAGTGTTTTTCTACAGAAAAGGGGGGAAACAATGCAATTTTTCTAAAAAATAAGTAAATAAATGGTCGAAATGGAGAATTTTCTTCTGAGAGAACATAATCAAAATGCAGGTTTGATTTATGAAATATTGACTCCATTTATTCCTCTCCACGACAAGACAAGTTTATTATGAGGCTTCTTCCTTATTTTTAGTCATTATTATTTTTTTTTTTTTTATGGAAATCATGTAGTGTGCACATTCAGCACCTTGCTCTCTCAAACACACTCACATTTCTATTCGTATCTCTCACTCACCTGGTAGCAGGAACCCTAACTCTGAGATCACACCAACACAACAGAAACAAAAAAACAAAAAACAAAAACAAACAGAAATTAAATCGAATTCAAAGCGGACAAATCGGCTGCGCTTTAATTTGTACTCATGGTTGTTTTTTTATTTGTTTTTTTTTCTACTTTTTGAACTGGAGCGTGCAAAGTAAAGCGCAGGCGCTCGGTTAAAATCAAAAGATGATTGTGGAAAGGTTGATCAACATGCTGCCGGGTCGGCTACTGGGCACTCGCTGGCGTTTCCAACCTTGCAGGGCGCTGCCCAGCAGGGCGTCCAGCTCTGGGTTGATCTCGGCCTTCTCCTTCAGCATGTGGAAGAGCAGCTGGTTCTGGGTGGCGCTGTTGATCTCCGTCTGCTTCAGCCGCCCCTCCATCACCTTCAGCTGGGAGTCCTTCTGAGCCGCCTGCAGGCCCTGGAAAAAACCCGACGACGTAGAGAGCATTTTTGAGCGTTTCTGTTTCCTGGATCTGAGGCATTCTCTCACCAGACCAATTAGGTTTTATCAAATCTAATCTGATGGATTTAATTCAAACAAATTGATCCGATTAAAGACTCGCTCGGCATTTTATCTAATTGGGAACCATGGCAACGAGGAAACAAAATCCAAACACATAAGTAAGAGTGAATATTCTCAATAGAGGTCAGAATTAAATCAAGCACCACTGGTTGTTTGGTAAATTCGAACAGGTCTGCCTCCATTCTCATGAATATAGTTGGGAAATTTCTGTGTTGAGACAGTTTTTTCCACACAAAAAAAAAAAAAAAAAATATGGAAAGCATCCTGCATCTATTGAATAATTCAGAAAGCTGGCCAAACTTTTTTGACAGCCAGTGGAAACAGAACAGTGACAGGAGGAAAAGCAGGCACCTTGCTTATGGCCATGGACATGAAGTTGTCCAGAAGGAAGCGGGCTTCCGATAAGCTGCAGGAGCTGATGACAGCGATCACATCCACAGTGTCTCCTTCCTCCTGCAATAAAAACACAGTCAAGAAGTGGCTTTGGTGGAAGCTCAACAATGGATCTTGAATATTTAACTGCTAAGCTAATAGTTTGCTAGTATAAGATACCTTGGCTTCCTCCATCTGCATGATGTTGGCCTGGCAGTCGGCGATGCTGTCGTTGATGTAGTCGATGTTGGCGGCCAGAGACTCCAGCTCCTCGTTCAGGGAAGCCAGGGAACGGTCGGCGTCGGCGCCGTCCGCCGCCAGCTTCTCTCTCTTCCTGGACACGCGCTCCCGCCGCCTGGTCAGCTCCTCTCGTTGCTGGAGAAACAGTGGGAAGTGAGAACAGTTGTGAAGTAGAAGGAAAATAGTGAATGCCTCACAGTATGTATCTATCTATATATATCTATATCTATCTATATATATATATATATATA
>NW_006799948.1:789123-860292 GCF_000485575.1 Poecilia formosa | reverse complement strand
TATATAAATACATATATATATAAATAAAAGTCTGAAAAGTGTGGCATGCTTTTTTTCTGCCCATTTTACTCTAGCATCTATGGAAGCCCATTCCTGCCATTAAAGAAGAAAATAAAAGTCAAACAGGAAGTCATCATTTCAAGTTCAAAGTCATAGTTATAAGATTCAAAGTTATAACTTTGACTTTGTAGGTCATTATAATGAGATTTAGTCATAATTTCAACTTTCAGTCATAATTATAAGTCAGTGAATTTCAACTTTCAAAGCTATACTTTCTAGGTCATAGTTATGAGATTCAAAGTCACAATTTTGACTGTCTAAATCACAATTATATGAAAATGAAGCAAGAGTCCTAAGAGAAATAGACTTTCTATGTCATAATTCTGACTTTTAAAAATTCATATTCTTTTATTCACATAATTTATTATTTCAAAACTCTAAATTATGACTTCCTGTTGGGCTTTTATATTTTCTTTCATGGCAGAAATGGGTATCCATAGATCATAAACTGATTATATGCCACTTTGTTGGTGAGTAACAGAATCCCAATGAAACACATAAACAAGAGTTATTTTAGCAAGTCTACTGTAATTTCATAGTTTTATTTCCCCTTTTTCTACTTTCTTGGACTCATTTCCCCACCGTTACCTTGAGAAGGCGGTTCATGTCCGTCTCCATGTTGGAGATGGTCATCCTCTGCATGATGATGTCACTGACACGTCTCTCCAGAGACTGCCATTTGGTCCTGGCTGTGCGGTTCAGGTGAACGCCTCCCCTCCGTAGTGGGGAGCTCCTGAAAGAAGAGGCGACTCAGTCAGATCCCCCGAACTCTGTGATTGGTGGAGCGGCTCAGGTGGGCGCACCTCGCTCCGTTGGAAGAGCTCGCTCCGGACGTCTGCGGCCGTCCCGGTGTCGCCCGGGGCGAGGCTTCCTGAGCGAACTCAGGCGAGCTCAGCTTCCTGTTTGCCTTCCCCGACACGGGTCTCACCTGTCGCCTCAGAGCAGTCACCTGCAAACAGAAAGGAGGGAAAAACAAAAACAAAAAAAAGAGGAAATGTTCAAACCTGGTTGTGTTTTTAAATTGGCTTTCTTAATGAGCGGCCTGGTTAACCTCTTCGTTCTTCCTGCGAAGGATGAGCTCCTGTTGCCGTTTCTGGGCCTCCAGCTGCCTCACTTGGAGCTGAAACAGGACTCAAGTTTAGATTTCCAATATTTTCATCTTTTCCCATTAAACCAGTCTTTGTTTCTGAGGGTTTCGGTGTTTCTTGCCTCCGCTCTGCGCTGGTCCTTCTTCAGAGAGGCGATCTCTCTGTTCCTCCGGCACTCAGCCGCTCTGCTCCTCTCCTGCTGCTCCTTCATCTGACGCATCAGCGACACCTGGTGGACAGACACGTCAGGAAAAATTCAAACCATGTTAAAAATGTAATTAGTACGACAGAGTATAAGGGCCATACAAGAAAAACAAATAAAATTATGAGAAGAAAGTCATTTTATGAGAATAAAATCATAGTATTACAAGAATAAAGCCGTAGCATTACAAGAAGTCGAAATAACGTGAAAATAAAAGTCATAGTAATACAAGAATGAAGTTGTGGTGCAGGCAAAATATTACGAGAATGAAATCTTACGAGAATGCTGTCAAAATAATGCAAGAATAAACTTGTAGTATTAAGAGAGTAAAGTCATAATATCACAAGAATAAAGTCGCAAAAATTTGAGTGAAGTCATGATATCATGAAAATGAAGTCGAAATGAAAATAAAGTCAAAATAATATGAAAGTAAAGTTGTATTAACATGAGAATAAGATCATGGAAGAATAAAGTCGTAACAATATGAGAATAAAATCATAACATAACTATTCTTGTAATACTACCATTTTCTCATTATTTAAATTTTTTTGTGTATGACTTTTCTTGAAATGTTCTGACTTTATTCTCATATTGCAACTTTATTCTGGTTGTATTGCCTTACTTTTGTAACATTATGACTTTACTCTCGTATTATTTCTACTTTATTCTCATATGACCTCATTATCAAAACATGACTTTATTCTCGTAGTTTTATTTTCTCGTTTTCTTGACGTAAATCAAAAGAAGGCGCTGGTGCTGGCGGGATGGAAAGCGGGGAGCTTTACTTTGGTCTTCTTCATCTCGGTCACGTCCTGCTGCAGCTTCTTCAGCTGCTTCTCGTACTGCGACTGGTTCTTCAGCAGGCGGGCGTGCTCCTTCTGGGCCGACTGCAGCTTCTGCAGCTCCTTATTCATGCTGCTCAGCTTCCTCTCGTACTCTGCCTTGATTTTTTTGGCCTTCTCCTCTGTGCCAGACTCCACCGAACCTGGACAAAAGAAAAAGAAAAGAAGAAAGAAATAAAAAGCTAAAAAGAAATATTTTGGATTCGGTTTTCAGGAGTTAAAAGTCGCAGCCTCTGCGTTACCCATGTTGTGCAGGACTTTGTCCCGCTCCAGCTGCGTGTCTCGAATCTTGTTCTGCAGCATCATCAGCTTCTGCTCGTACTGCTGCTTCAGGGTGTGGAGGCGCCGCTGGCTGTTCTCCAGCTCGTCGATCAGCTTCTGCTTGATGGCGATCTCGCACGTGATGTTGGCCAGGTCGGCCTGTACGTTCTCTGCGCGGAAAAAAACGCAGCGTCGGATAAAGTTCCATAACCGTCAAGCGGGGGTTTATCGCTTTGTCGCCGCACGACCTCTCACCTTTCTCGTCCAGTTCCTCTGAGTCGGAGCCGTCGGACGTCTCCTCTCCTTCTATATCGAAGTCCTCCTCTTCTCCGTCTGCGTCTTCTCCATCCTCATGGCCGCTGGCGTCCTGCAAAATGGGGAAAACAAAAAAAAAAATCCACTAACGCACTAATACGCAACAAATCAACTAATCAACTAAATTGCATAGAATATTAAAATGAAATCAATGATTTCCAATACTTGGTGTCAGAGCGCGTGAAAAATGAATATGAAAATGAAATGAAGAAATTAATCTTACAACAATTTGTTTAAAAATGTGCTTAGCAAATCCCACAGTTCATATCTCGCAAGACGAAACGAAACATCTCAAAATAAGAGCTCCTATCGGAACTCCACCTACCCCCTCCGCCTCCTCGTTGCTTCTCTCCTGGTCGTTGTCGGGGAGCTCCTCCTTGACGACACTGGAAAAAAAAAAGTTCAATCCTGTTCATTCAGCAGCGACAGATAAACAGTTAGAGATTTTGTCAGATTAGGAAGAAGAGGTGAGATGATTATTAAACGTGAATGCATCATGAATCACACCATGGCAGGAAGGAAATCAGGACTGACTGTCACTCATTCAGAGCCAAAATGTAAATTAAGAGAAAAACTGGCACACTGCATGGGAAAACCTTCTAGAATGATCGACTTAAATCCCAAATTTTAAGTTCAACAGAACATCTCTTAAAGTGCAGGAAAGCTCCTCTTAGAGTGCATTTAGGAGCTCCTTTCAGGGGCAAAAACCACCTGCGGGGACTGAAAAGGGGTCAGGGTTAGTTGATTTAAGGAGCTGTTAGAAGATTTGGGTCAATGATTAATTCAAATGCCGTCCGTTAGTCTGGATGTTCCACTTTGTGAGCGATTCTGTGCAGACCTGTCAAGCTCAGCCTCGTGGTGCTGATTCTCCTCGTACCGCCTCAGCCTTTAGAGAGAGTGTGGGGGGGTAAGAAGGAGGTTTACGTGGAGAAGACAGGAGCGAGAACAGGGGCAGTTCACAAGACAGCAGAGGGACAGAGAGAGTGAGACAGAGCAGCCCAGCGGAAACGCCGCAGAAGACGGAGTCTCCGTCTCAAACTTTCTCAAAGAAAGGGTGCCGCACCTTTTTTTCTTCTTCTTCTCCATCTTCTTGAGCTTCTGCAGGTTCTTCTTGGCCATCTCGATGACGTCGCTGGCCTCCTTCTCCGGGGCGATGAGGGCGGATGAGGGGAAGGAGGCGGGGCCGGCGTAGAGCGAGGAGCGGGCCGACACCCGGGACAGGTTCTTCCTCAGGCCCTCGTTCATGGCCTCGCTCTCCAAAAGCTTCGCCCTGGGAGACGCGCAAAGTCGAGATTTAGACGTCGTCTGAAAAATCGCGTTCTGCATGCTAGGGCTGAAGCGATTAATCCAATCAATTGTGATCAATTAATAATTGAAATAATTATCAAATAATGTCGTAATCTATGGATTAATTGGAGTATACAAACTAAAGAAAAAGGCTGTTTTCTGAAAGTACAATACACTAAGATGAAACTGTATAAAGAATATTTACATTTTGCAATTAAGATGACGAAAAAATGCTTTGTCTGTAATTATGTTTTTCCCAGAACTCCTTAAGTAGTGTGGTTTTATTCTGTAAATAAAATCTCCCATTGAGCATCTTTTATTATCCAGTTATTAACCCCCCAAAAAACATAATAACATATAAAACATATACACATATAAAATCTCAACAAAAAATATTCAAGCTTTTTGTTTTAATGTGACGAGATGCTCGAATCAAATGAATACTGTAAAAGCTTGCCTCAGTTCCTCGATTTCTTTGATGTAGTTCTGAATCATGTTCCTGATTTCTTCACTGCCCTCGCCTGTGAACAGATGAAACACAGTTGAGTTTCCCTTTAAGGAAAACGCCCTCAAAGATAAACGTGACATTTCCAGAAACCTGCCTTCAAAGGCATGACTGGTTAAGATTTCAAATCCAAAAAGTTAGTGGCATACAGTCTGAAACTACGAGCCCACCTGCTTTGGCCAACACCTGGCCGGCCTGGTTGCTGAGGATCTGTGTCAGCCGGGTCCTCTGGGCGTCGATGGTCTCCTGCA
Organism: Poecilia formosa; assembly: GCF_000485575.1. Lineage (NCBI taxonomy): Eukaryota > Metazoa > Chordata > Actinopteri > Cyprinodontiformes > Poeciliidae > Poecilia > Poecilia formosa. Next base: position 855,481 of record NW_006799948.1, on the reverse strand, counting down.
TGGCCTTCACTCTCACTCTTAGGTTGTTGTTCTCCGTTTGCAACATGGAGTTCTCGTGGACCAGGTCGTTGATTCCCTCCATTCCGTCTTCACCCAGGACGCGCTTCCCCTGTGCATCATCGAGCCGGATTGTCAGTCAAGTCTTCAGCTCCTCTTGTATGCCTGACCAACCCCGGTTCCCCAGTCCTACCGTCTTGTACTCCATCAGTTCCATCTGCAGCCGGGCTATCTCCGTCCTCAGGGCGCTGATCTGCTGGCTGGCTCTGTCCTGGTTCACCATCACCTTGTTCTTGATGTTTCGCGCCCTGTTGGCGTACTTCAGCGTGTTCAAAGTCTCCATGAAGTCTCGGTCGGACGGGCTGATGCAGGCGATCATTACAGTTTGGCTGGAAAATTTGCAAAAAAAGGAATGAATAAACATGCTTCCTGTAATGTCGCCCTGTAGTAATCAGACCCACAAACCTGTTGCCGCCCAGAGAGTCCTGTAAGAGCCGGGTGAGTTTGGAGTCTCGGTAAGGCACGTGGGTGGAACGTTTACTGCGGTCTCCCAAAGCGCTGATGACGTTTCCCAAGGCAAGCTGAGGAGAGTCAAGAGTGTTTGCTTCTCTAACCACCAGGGGTCTCTGTCGCTCCATGGAAATGTTCCCCAACTCAGCCACCCAAAGGGATCTGCCACTGAAGATTTTCCACATTGACAGATCAGAATCTGCTTCCTCACCAGTCCACAGTTGATGGAGATGCCCTCTTTCGCTCTGTCGCCCGTCGCTCCGGTTCTCTTCAGTCTCTCGGAACCGGCCAGGTCCACGAAGTGGAACTTGGCGGTCAGAGTCTCAAACTCATCAATCTCGGAGTCGTTAGCCAGCCGGTTGTCAGTGACATTGTCCTGGATGAGAAGGAGCGACATGTGCGACACTCAAACTTTCAATCTGTTGGTTATGACCAGTGGGGACAGTTTTCAATTCTGTAGCCTTGTGCGTTTCCTACATTGTTATCCGGAGAGCAGACTCGGACTTGGCAGAGGTGGATGGTGAAGATGGCATGCGAGCGCGAACTCTGGACGTTCATCTGGGTGCTGGCGGTGGTGCGAGACAGGGCGCCCAGCTTCAGACATTGGATCATCTGTTACAGGGCAAAGAGACAACAATGTGAGCGTTTGCACACTCTGAGAAACACGGGAAAAAAAACAAGGAGGGTGTCATCGGCATATAAGGAGATTCAAAAAGCTACAAAACAGAAAATAAAATCTTTTGACACAAGTTGAATGACTTATGTACCATCTATTCACAGTTGCTCTTTGTTCTAGACAACATAAACAGATTTGAAAAACAAAAAATTCTTCCATAAATCCTTCCAATTCCTTCATGGGCAAATGTTACATTATTTTTAACAGTTCTTATGTGCTTCAACAGGCCTACAGCAGCTGTTTGCTGCAGTAAGGCTTGAGTAGCAAAACTTTTTGGAAAGCTTCACATGAGCTGTAAATAGTCCAAAATCACTAAGGTGAACAAAGAAAATACAGGAAGCTACGCACTTATTAGCGAACCTGACACAAGCCTTCAAACAAGAACTTCTTTCAGAACTGCAGAAGAATCTCACGCTTAAACTTTGTAATGTTTCTACATCCAATTAAGGAATTAAAAAGAAAATCATTTTAAGAAATTACTGGGTTCTTTGAAGAGAATAGCCAGTGCACTGCTATGGGGACTCTTGGCGTTTCTACATTACAGAACCCTGTTTAAACAATAAGGCAGCACTAATTAGTCTGCTGATACAGACGGATCTCTCACTATTTGCTTTGGGCCTCAGTGGCTTTATTCATTAGGGGCTTTCCCTCACATACAATACAATCTTAATCTCACTTAAACAAACCACAATCCCAGGTTATATTTCTGGTAAAACTTAGCAAGCTTCTCATGTTTACATTTGTGATTCTCCTAGCCACGCCTTGCAATAACTGGTTGTAGAAAGCCTGGTTGTCACTATGGTGACCATAAAATGTAACTCTTTACTCTTTATCTTTCTTATCACCCTTATCATCGTTGCTCATTGGTTTTATTTGAATGTTCTCCTGCTTTGGTTATATTTGGGCTAAGGAAAACAGTATGGGTGCCAAATCTGTGGCGCCAGTAATTTGAAAAAGAGAAAACTTGATGTAAAAAAAAAAAAAAAAAAGACAAAATAAATTTTTTTTCATTTATATTGGAGGTTGCATTATATAAAAACGACATAAAGATTTAGTGTAGGTAGTGTATGTCAACATTTTTTAAAGAGCAGCACATTTCCAGAGTGTTCTGGGTGCTTAAAGCCGACCTCAGCAGCCGAGGTCACGGTGCGGGTGGTGACCCCCACGGTGTAGATGCCCCCGTTGGCGTCCTCGTGGATTTTGATGTTGGATCTCTGCCTCCTGGCCTCCAGGTCTCGGGTCGTGTCAAACAAATCCAGCACCTCTTCGTTGTACAGCTAGAGTCCAGGAGGGAGAAAAAAACAAAACAACAACAACAAAAAAAACAGGTAAAACACAAGAAAATGATTCGTCATCTTCTAACTCTCAGCTGCTTCCTCGGCAGCTGTCAGCAGCCACTTGGTGTCTGTTAAAAATAAAAGCCGGAAGTCGACCTCGGCGACAAACTAATGACAGCTTAATGACGCTGGGGGTCATCCGGGACACTTTAACAACCCACGGCAGACCTTTGACCTCTGGCTGTCAGCGTGTTCTTTCAGCGTCTGCTTAATTGAGCCAAAATGCTTCCAGCTCGGCGAGTTCAGAGCTCAGACCGTGCCCCGAAAAATTGCTTTAATTTGGTAGTGCTCGAAAGCGTCGCTCTGAGTCCGCTTTGATCTACCTGGAAGAGAGTTGGCGTACCTCCAGGAACTGCGCGTTGATCTTGAACTCGGGGACGGGCCTGCCTTGCTCGGTGGCCGCCTGTCTGCGCTCCTCCATCCCCCTGAACAGGTGGTGGACGGCGCGCGGAATGATGCCCTGCTCGTCGTCTCCCATGTTGACGTCGAAGCCGGTCCCCATGGTGTACGTCTTACCTGAACCTGTCTGGGTACAGGAGGACACAACTTTAATTTCGCTACTTTCGTCATGTCTGTTTTCTTTATTTTAGTCAAAAAAAAGTCAAAACTTCATCTTGTTGCTTCAGTTAGTCAGCCCTCCTTCTCACTTGGGGGTGCAAGGGAGAGAGGATGGGTTGTGAGGGAAGGGGGCGATTTCCATGGTGACCAAAGGAGGAATGCAACTTTGGGTTTAAATTCATGCGTCACCCTGCTTCTCCCTGCTGAAACCGTTAAAATAAAATATAAAGGACCCTGGCAGGAGGAGCATACGTCATGTGGAGGTTTGTGTGTGACTTCTCCAAGATCACACTTGTGGTTTCTTTGCGTGAATGTTTGCTCCCCAGTGAGAAGCTCTCAGATGAGAACATCAACGTAAAGGTGGAACGATGCGCGGAAAGAATATTAACCCAATGCAGACATTACTCATTTAATTCCAGTTAAATTCGGTTCACTTGGCAGAGATGAGGCACAACAGCAGAGTTACAATTTAAAGAATGAACTGCTGATGGAGAGTATTCTCGCATCGTTTGTCCATTACATTTTTTTAACAACTAAAACCTCCAACAAAGTCTTATAATAGCAATTTCAGGTCAAATTATCAAACTTTTCCAAACTCACGTCGCCAGATTTCCCAATCAATTTCTGACCCAGAAAATATAAAACTTCACTTTTATAACCAGGATTGCCTTTGATTTTTTTGAGAAGTCCTTTGTTCAACCACTTATCTTTCTAAATCTATATGCACAAACTTTGTTTGATTGGATTTTTAATTTATTGCAGATAATTCTGCAGTGGTGAGGCCTTAGATGTGAAACCTACAAACAAGCTGACACTGCAAGAAAGGAAGGAAGGAAAGCAGTGAATGGAAAAACTGATGGATCGACTGATAAGGGAGACGAGGATTCATGGTTTCACTGAAACAGATCAATAGTTGGAACTGTTGGACTGATAGACAAATGGGTTGTTGAAACAGATCAATTGGTGGATCAATGAATAGATTAAAGACAACAATGGAATGTTGGATTAATAAATAAATCAATAGAAGTACTGATGGCTGGTTGGATGAATGTCATGAAGGACAGACAGATGAATCAATGTTTGGTTGGAATGTTGTATTGGACAGACTGATGGACCAATAGTCCAAAGGACACAACAGAATGTTTTCTTACTGAATGCTTGATCAATGGACAGACAGACTGACGTTTGGATGGACGAACGAGGGAATTAATAGATAAATGGACGGACAGATTTACAGATAGGGTAACAAGTGCGTCAATGGACAGATGTGCATCTTTAATAAAAGAGCTCTACATGGAAAACTGATGCTCATCTGTTTATTATAATAAACAATGGAACAAAGAAGCCGATCTTAAAATATAAACATTCTCCAAGCCTCTGAAAATAAGAACTAGTCAAATAAAATAAGAGAAATGTAGGAAAAATAATTGATGGTTTATGAATTATTCTTTTTGCAATAGTCCTACAGCTTTAAGAAAGTATGCAGGTATAACTGGGCAGTTTACAGGCAAAAAGGCAAAAAAACACCACCATTTTTTTTAAAAAACACTCCGAAACTTCCTTACTCTAGTGCTTCCATAGGGATTCATTCACTGACTGAAGGAAATGCAGTAAACTATGAAAACTTGTGCCACTGCTGCAGCAGCATCAGTAGCTGCAGACATGAGTTATTGATCCTCCTGGGAAATCCCAGAGCTGTCCACAGACAGGTTAGTGCAGCAAGCGTTCAATGTCTCCAGGATATGTTTTTACTTTGGAGCTTACTTCTGTGCTCGAGTATGAGATAAGATTGTCCTCACTTTATTTGATTGGGTAATAGACTCCTTCCTCCATCTCTTCCTCTCAGGCTAATGTAAGTCAGCCAATTTGAAGCTGTGGTGTTGAGGGCAGGTTAAAACATGTCAAGCTGCTCCGGCTGAGGCGGTGAGGCATAAAATCAGCTTCATGCCCTGCACTGCCAAATATCTGTGGATTCTTGAAGCAGCTCCATTACCTTGAGCGATGCAAACTTGAGAAATCCTCAGACAGTGATGCATGAGCGTGCACGTGCGCTGCGTTATTTGCACAGAAACGCGCGCAGGCATGCCCTGACCGAGAGATATCAGCTGACCAACCTGTCCGTACGCAAAGATGGTGGCGTTGTAGCCCTCGAAGCAGCCTTCGATAAGTCTCTCTGTGCAGTGGGTGTAGATGGTCCCCTGCTGCGTGTCCATGTCAAACACGTGGTCAAAGGTGAAGGCTTTGTCCTTACCAAGGACCACTTGTGGTTCTCCGGGCATCACATATGTACAGATATGGCAGCCCTCGATTTTCTCCTTAGCCAGCTGAGGACGGATCCTAGAAGAAGAAAAAAAGAGTGGAGAAGAGACATTTTAACCATGAGCAAAAGAAGCAAAATAATCTAATGTTGATCTAAAAAAGTATGTACACTAGGTGCTCCTGTTCAGGGTTGCTAAGTATCCTCTGGTGTAATTTATTTGAACTATTTTTTTCTGTGCCATCACTGCTGGCCAAATGACTTGGAAATTGTAGTATTATTACATAAACATAATCTACCACCTACTCTGCTAAATCCTCCTGGTTTATCCACACATTTAGCTTCAGTAGAAGGTCACTCCTAAGTTTCAACTCCCAAATAAAACAGAACACAATATAAGATCAGAATTTGTATGAATTCAGCTTGTTATTAACATGTTGGTAAAAATTTAAAGTGTTAGCATGCTAACAATTTCAAGCTAGTGCCTAACATTAGCTATCTTTTAGCTACTTTGTTAGATAAACCAAAAAAATTGCCCCAGTTTCAAATAAAGCCCATTCAGGAGCCTATTAAATTTTAATTTAAAAACATTAGCATGCTAACGATTAGCACGAGATACAATTATGACAAGGCTTTAAGTTTTTGAAAGAAGTTAGTGGTAAACTGATTAGAGTTTTGTATCCATCACTAGCTAGTATAAAATAAAATGCACCCGGCACCTATTAAATGGTAAGATAAAACCACATTTCAATGTGTTAGCATGCTAACTGTTATTACAATGATGAAGTTTCTAGCTTTACAAGAAATTATATTTTATGACTGTTACTAGCTAGTATAAAATAAAGCTCAGAAGTTTTATTTTATACTAGCTAGTATAAAAGTTTTGTTTTTATCTATTAAAAAAGATAAAAACAAAACTTCAATCCGTTAGCATTCTAACAATTAGCAAAAAACACAATGATGATGAGGTTTCTAGCTTTTAAAAAATTGTGAGATAAACTGATAATGTTTTTGTGTTCATCACTAACTATTATAAAAGTCCAGCCGGGCATCTATTAAGTAATAGAATAAGAAACAAACTTCAATGTGTTAGCATGCTAACATTTTCCAGTTAGCAGTAAACACAACAAGTAAAAGTAATAATGAACCAAAGAAGCTAGAATAAATTAAAGTACCAGTGAAACATACATTTTTCTAAATTGCCAAAAGATTTTTTTTAGCAGCACTTAATTAAGGAGTATAGAACACTGAACACCATGACAAACTATTGTGGGAGTAATGACAAAAGTGTACCTATTTCCAAGAGAAGGCAGATGAGGGCAGCTACTGTGAAATGTGTGTGTTTATACATGTGGAAAACCCTGCAGTACCAGCACACTCCCATACACAGACCTCTCAGTGTTCAGTACTGAGGGAGGGTGCGAGGAGTGAGCTCTAAGCAAACAGTCCCGCCCTGGATTTCATTAAGAAATTGCTCTGTTTGCTTTCGTTCACGTAAAAAAACAAACTTTCTTATTATTTCATAGCCTGACCCAGTTTTTAAAACTAAACATAGAGGTTGTCATAAGGTAACATATCTAGATGTTTTCTAAGGAGTTAAAATTTAGAATAAAGTTAAATTTTTAAGCAAAAACAAGTCTGAGACCCAGTTCGGGTGTTGAGATAATAGTAAGGAGTAGGGAGCAAAATTTCCGGTTCTAAATCCTACTTTTTCTAGGCTATATCCAAACCCAAATAAATAAATAAATGGAAATAAATTCAAAACATAAGCAGACACCTGAGAGCTTTAGTTAAATGACTGCTTTTGTGCCTTTCAGCTGGCAGCTAAAGCTGTATGTGAGAGAGGCGAGAGAGAGAGGCCATTATGCATTGCTTTATACTCTATGTGCAGTACTTGTGTGTACTGTACACTTGTGTGTGTTTACATTAAAAAAAGACTGACATTCACCATAGTAAGAGTCTTTCTAAGTAATGAAAAGCATGAAAGTCTCTCTCTTTGTCCAAATGAGTGTGTGTGTGTTTGTGTGTGTCTGAAAAGGAGAATGGGAGCGTGAACACAAAAGTGATCTACAGAGAGGGGTCAGTGTGTGTGTGTATGCATGTGTGTGTTTGTGAGACATCAGAGCATAGCTCTTCAAAAGAAAGCCTCCAGGCGATTACACAGCACTGATGACAACAGGAGAGGAGCCAGTGACACTACTTTATATTTTTTTAGCTAAAGTTAATATTTTGAGTTTTATTTATTTAACAATAATACCTTGAGTTTGAGGAGTTTGGAGACATTCAACTTAGGAAACGACAAATTGAAGACATAGAAATAAACAAAAAAACAAAAAAAGAAGAAAACTATTCTGAATTCCTGTGCTGCCGTGGTTTTGATGCCACCCTGAATGGGGAGCCATACTAGTATAAACTTATCCAAAATCCACTTCATCTTCTCACAAAGTCTACATCTACATTTTCTTAAGAAATCCACATGGATTTATTTAAAAAAAACAAAAACAAACTGTTTTCGCAGTGTATTTAAATAAGCTCTCAATCACAAACTAAATTTGAAAATAGTTTTCGCAATATCTGCATTTGAATAACTTCACCAATATATTTTACTTTAATTAGTAAAACAAACAAATAAATTATCAGTTTAGCACTTTTCCACTCCCAAAGTGCAATACTTTTTGTGGTGTCACTGTGGTGGGCTCGGTAGAGGAGAAACATTCAGTTGTTTTACCTCCAACACCTACAATCACAGACAAACGTGTTCAAAAGGTCTCATTAAGCCACATTGTCCCCAGTGAAACTGACTGTAGCATTACAGCCATAGGGCTCAGGTGACCTGAGCAGGTGGTGATTTAGTTGAGTGATTTAAGGCATTACAGGGTTGAATGTACAATAATCCCCTTTTGGCCACCTTCCCAAAAACTCAACACAGGACTGTAATCCAGAATAATAACTGTGGTACTCATGGCTGCTCGCAGTGACAGTAATAAATCGAAGAGTTAGAGTTATTGTTTAAACTGAGTCTGCACCGAAACCATAGCAACACTATTTTTTATTTTTTTTTACTTTTAGAATAAAGTATGTAATAAGTAAGTAATAAATATGTTTGCAGAAAGAAAAAGAGCGATTACACAAAGGAAACCACAGGAACGAGGATTATTATATCAGGAATACACGCCCGATCTGAGTGGTTGTTTTCATCAGAACAAAGACAAAAACAAAAAGACACCCGACAACATTAAGAATCTCTGTGCACCATCTAAGGCTGCGTTCACACTGCAGCCTGAAGTGACTCAATTCCAATTTTTTTGACGTAATGCAACCTGTATCCGATCTTTTCATGGCAGTGTGAACAGCACAGGTAGGATTCTTTTTCGAATCTGACCCATATCCGATTCGTATCCGATTCAAATGCGACCTAACGTCCAGGTCACCTTCATCCGAACTGAACGTCACTGATTCTCAACAAATCTCACTATTCTGTGTCCTGATATGCGCAAGTGGGAAGAAAACAACAACCATGACGGATTATATGAGGATTAAGTTGTTAATATGTTGCTCCGGCCGGATAACAACTTCAAATATGTAAGCTAAGCTCCACCATTAGCCTCCATGTTTACTTCCGCAAACACTGAGCACTTCTTCTTTTTATGGCAGTTGGCAGAACACTGACGCTATTGCGCCCTCTACTGCGCATGCGGGACACTTTCAGGTCGTTTGCCTGTTTACACTGCAGAATGCATACAGGTCGCATTTACTGGCAGTGTGAACGGCCCCGGCAAAAAAATCGGAATTGCCAAAAAATCGGAATTGAGTCACTTCAGGCTGCAGTGTGAACGCACCCTAATAAAACGAGGCTAAATCACAGGTGAACCTGGAACGGAGACGAGTATATGCAGTAGGAAATGACTGGAAACATCACAAATAGGCCTGTCACAATAAGAAATGTCAATTAATTGCTTGATAAATTAAAATAGATTCAATAACTTCAATTTGCATTGTTTATTTCTGTCTTTCTACCAAAAACTGGGTGATAAAGGTCTTCATTCTGGTGCTTTGGTCTCAACTGGCCCTTTTTTTGAAGGTCAATTTTGATTACAGAGTCGCTACAATTCATTTTAGTTAGTTGCTTCTGTTTTGTTGTCGGGTTTTGTTTATTTTGGATACTTAGAATGTCTTCCACTTCCAGTGTTAAATGTTCATTGGAAATGAACATCTTTAAGAATGGGGTCTTGCATTATTATGGCACTGCCGTTATATTATTATTTGAAATTGGTCTCAAAACAATATTATCGTCTATAGCAATAACCTCCGGGACAATTCATCGTCCAGCAAAACTTGTTATTGTGACAGGTCAGGTCACAAAGTTGCGTCACATGCTTATTGGTCAAGCATGTGTATGTATGTGTTCTTTTGGGATTAGTTATGATTGTCAAACTTTTGTGGCAGTCCATAAGAGAAGAAAATGTAAATGTTAAGATATTTCATTATACGAGTCTAAGGGATGGTAGATGTGTAGATTATATTGAAAGGGCGCTAACCAGAAGACATAATGATATTACTTGACCTCTACAAAACCCAGTCCGCTCTGCTTCTGCTCCATTTTCCATACCCTTCGCCTTCTCTATGTTTGTTTTAGAAAACAGCCAGTTCTAACTTGCGCAGCTTCTTTCTCCTTTTCAGTACTCTAGTGGCGGTTGCTTCGTGGTAACAGTTTGCAATATAAGCACAAACTGACACCAACTTTTTACGGTCGATTTGGCTTTACATAAGAGCTCCGATTTTACAAAGCCCCTTTTAAGCTGTTTTAATAAGCTGTAAAATAAACAAGTTAATTCCAAATTATACTTGTGCCGCTTTGACTGCACCTCTCTTACACCACAGCTTGAGATGATAATAAAATTACGCGGCAGGAACGTGCAGCAATCCTGCTAGCTGTTCTCTCGATTTTAATGAGTTTTATTAATCCTTTTTAGTGTTTTAAGGGATGAAGTGCATTTCAACAAACAAAAAGACATATTTATCTGTGCAACAAAATAAAGAGTCAAATTGGAGTCTAAGTGTGAAAGAATTGGTGTGTACATAAAAAAATATATACATAATATTCAGATTGAAGTTCGATTAAAGCGCACTAATTACTGAAAATGATTTCTACTTTTAAATGATAAATAAACCTTTCTTTTAGAGATTTATTTTGTAACTTTCTTCAAATTCCTAAGTCAACATACAGTTGTTCAGTGCTAGGGATAATTGTCTTTTAAGGACTTGGAACAATCCTTTTGGGTGCATGTGTCTTTTTATTCTGTGTATGTAGATATCTGGTTTCAACTGTTTGATGTCATAATTCGTCCTTCATGATCAAACATGGAAGCTTTAAGCTTATGAATCTATAAGTCACTCATGAAGTCATTTGTTTGCTCCCTCTTGATAACAACAGATTAGGGTAAAGATGGAGAAACAAGAACAGTAAAGAGATAAATTAGCCACCTGACTGCTGATGTCATCCATCTTGAATAACGCACCATCAGTTTGCTTGCCGACAGCAGTCTCTATTGACAACGATCCAAATCGTCAATTCCCTAGATTTGCAGCCATTCCCCTTAGGATTGACTATCACCAACGTTAACAAGAATGAGAGCTTTGAGTCCTGATTCAGGGCCTCTGCAATCTAACCCTTAGGATTTTGTTTACGCTCCAGTTTGTGTCCGGCTGACGACACAGAAAGCTTTGCCAGAAATAGAAAGGTACATCTGAGCCCAAAAGGCAGCAGAAAACAAATCCGTTTATTCAGAGGCTCAGAAAAGACTCACAAGCACATCATCACCTTACATTATCATAGCCCCATGTTTATAAGGCCGTAAATCAGGCACAATTTGCCAAATAAACGTGTCCAAGTTCCCAAACGTGTTTATAAAACAACCTATTATTGAATAACTGGAGCTCTATCTCATTATATGCCTTATTTCCAGTGGCATATATTAACTGCTCAATGTTAAACTCAGACTACAACATGTAGTCCAAGTAGTGTGGCATTTACCTAAATTGGGTTTGGCTCTTCGTTCAAGCAGACAACTAAGGAGCTGAAGACCTTCAGAAAGCATCATGATCAATATATAGGAATGGATATTAGTCTTTAAAGATGGACTGTAGTTTATGTACTATAGAATACAATGGCAGGTAGACGGGTAAAAAAACGAACACATGAACCGGCGTGAAGATATCAAATCATCCTGTCAATAGCGATGCGAACAGTAAGGCAGAAAGGCTATGTTTGCACTCCAGTACCTGAGAAACCAGACTTATTATTGGGAAAATTGGTCAAGAACAGAGTAGGGATCAATAAAACCCACCCAACGCTCATAACCATAATAGCTGGAGATTGCCTGACGAAGCTCTTAAGGGAAGCTCGCTTGCATAACAACCACATATAGGAAAAAGCATATGTGTCGTTTAGCCAGTAGACGCTTGTGTATTTTTATTCTTATGGTTATGGACCATGCTGGCTTGTGTAATGCCTTTTTTGAAGGCTAACGTCTGATGGCGGCCTTGAAGGGAAACCAGAAAGACATAAATCCAGAGATGTTAAGTGCCGTAACTGACCACGATCCAGTGGGAGTGCATCTCAGTAACAGTCTCTATTGTCCTGCTGCTGGTCTTGACATCAAGGGCCTGTTCATCGGATCACTCAAGCTGAAACAAGTTCTTTATAGAAGCGCTATCCGGCTGGGTAGAGTAGACTAGTGTAGAATCATCAGAATTTTGGACAGGCAAATGAAATTAGACATAATTTAACATCTCGTCGACACTGTTTGGGAGTGTTTCACCGCCACTCAAGAAGACTTTGAACTCCGGAGTTGATCTGGAAACGGCAGTCACGGAGGGAATCTGGGAATGACGCAAAATGGAGTGGAAAACCTGGAAAAACAGAGGGAGATTGATTTCCGCTGAGGCCGTCTTTTGGTTTCCTTTGGTGTGGTGACTGACCGCTATCCCTTCACTGAGCACACCCACAACTTTGACAGAACCTGTTCCATTGTCAGAGCGCTGACTGCAGAGTACTGAGTGCTTCTTTGGCTAAAGGTCACCCAGCAGGAAGGAGAGAGTGGCAGAGGAGCAAGGCTAGCATGGTGGATGATGTCTGGATTGGCAGCGACAAAGGACGCATACATCGTTTGGCCTCCAGCACTGTTTGTAGCTTCATGGAAAACATTTCTCTCACAAGGGCAGCGTGACCTAATCATGACTCGTGTGTGAAATGAACTCAAATGCAGAAAATGTTTAGAAAGACAGAGATAACAATTAATATAGGAATGCAAGGCTCATTTGGAGATGAAGAAAGCAGTATTTAAAACATGATGAATTTCTAAAGCCTACCACAAACTCTTCTAATTATAAGTGGAATCCATAATAAATTAACCTTTGTTATCAAATGTCACTGAGGGGGGAATATCACATGGCATCAGCTGGCAGCTGGCTTGCTGCTTGCTTTGCTTTTGTGTCTGAGTTCGCTTGACTTCCTTCATGAATATTTAGGATGGATTTGCCTGGACGAACAGCAGGTTATGCATGTGTGCAAAGAACACACATGTGCACATGCGGCTTTTATGTCGGAACCAAGAGGTCTTTCTTCTCAAACGTGACATAAAAATGTCAAAAGAAGAGAGATTTCTTCCAGACGAGGAGTAAAAACTACCAAGTTTTGGCTAATGCTTCCCATTCATTAAGCTTTAGGTTCTTATTATTTGTGTGTATCTAAGGTGTTTGTGTACTTGTAGATTTTTTATGTTACATTCCTCAGTGTAGAATGACACTTGAGAAAGAGTGTATCAAAATATTCAAACTCTAGACCTGACTAGTGCACCTTCTTCATACCACGACTTTACAGATTGTCATTATAAACAAACATTTGTTCCCTTCCTAGTTTAAAATCTCACCTTGAAAATTGTTTTTTTTTTCTTTGCTGGTTACAGACGTTTGCTGCTATAGAAGTTGCTTTAATCCTAGCCATTGGACAATGCTAACAGCAGCTAACAACAGCTAACCACAAAAAATAGTCATGATATATTTGGTCAATTTGTTGCACTTTGCATGCTTGTCTCATTTACACATAATCCTGTTGCCAAAATAAATAAGTCTCTACGTTTTTTTCAGAACTAGAACTTGTTTTAAATTCAGAACAAGCTGAAACGGATTATCTTGATAAAAATCGTAAATCGGAATTTAGTGTTATCGTGATAAACTTTTAATAATAATAATGTTTGAACCCCTAAAAAACTAACAGTCTGACTTCAATTTACTGTTGGCTCCAGATATTGATTAACATCAATACATTTGACAATATGATAAAGTACAATTGTGGTGCCACTTAGAGATACAGGAGCATTACTGAAGGTTACTGATATAATTTACTTAATAACAGGTAAGTTTTGTTTTCAAAAGCCTCATCTCGCCACTATGTGCCTCTTTTCAATGTTTAATTAAATAAAAGAGAGGTGTGTTAAAACAAAAAGACACAAATATGTAAGTAGCAAAACACCTAAAGTTGCTAAGGGGGAGTTACTATTGGGGACAGTGAAGTAAGGTAGGTGTAACATAGCAACATAATTGTTCTGTCATCAAGGTAGAAATACTACAATTGAGATTCCCAGTAGGATTTAAGCATTAATACTATTGTCAGGACACATGAGGAGGGATCATTTTTCCACTAACAAATCAAAATTTGGGGCCTTCCCTTTGTGTACCCAGCAGCCTTCTCCTTTTGTCCATTACCACACCTGAAAAAAAAAAAAAAGTCGATAAAGTGATTCATCACCGTGGTCTTGTTGGGATGGCGGATTACAGAACTTGTTAAAAGACGGCATTAGTGGCGCAAGTTGAGGCAGGTATACGCCAACGACCTGCTAGCCGAGCCTGACGGACTCCGTATGGCAGAGGCAGAGAAGACCAGATTCACTAGCTACAAAGGTTTAGAATAATTAGAATGTGTCCATGACGATTAGCTGCGGTGAAAACACCGACGTGGAGGTGGGGTTTGGGGCTTACGAAGGAATGAGATGAGTGATTTATTAAGCACTGAATGCAAATGGCACCATCATCGATTTAAGGATGACGTGTTCTTTTCGAGGTCTTACAAATTTAAGAAACACACGTTACTGTATTTACTTTGATTTATGCTTTGTTTTCTTTGTTATGACACCAAACTGTTTGTGTCATCAATCTCCATCTGTGTTGGTTTAACTAAGCAGAAGAAACAACATGATAGTAATCTAAATAACTATGAAAGCACCATTACCAAAATGTATTAATGCATCTGCTGACAGATATTGCCAATGTGTCTCAACAGTTTTGAACACAGATTATGGCTATACCCAGCATCAACTCAGGTCAGTAGTAGCTGTATGAGGCTAAAGAGAGAATCCATTGAAAGTCCATATGCGTTAATCCAGGGATGCACAATATATCGGCACCTACATTGTTATCGGCTGATATTAGTCATTTTTTATGGACCGGAAAAATAAAACTGGGTCAATATGAACAACCGATATTTATTTTTATCCGTTTCTGATTGGGTTTTTAATTCAAAGGTGTCGAAATCGAATTATACATAATATCAGTAAATATCGGCCAAGACAAAAATATAAATATCGGATGTTGATATCAGCCCAAATTTTGATATCGGTGCAGCCCTAGTTTTGTCTCATCATGTCATCAGAAACCAATTTTTAAAAAAATGTTTTAACACATTTTAATATCTTAACACAGGACCTGTGCAGAACGCACCATGTCAAAATCTGATGAGTTTGTTTGAGGAGCATTATTAAAAAAAAAAAAAAAAAAAAAAAGCCATTTTATCACAATTTTTTATTAGGCCAATGTCAGAAACCCTCACCCCTACCGTATATGGAAAGTGATGTCATCATTGGGGGGCACATGCGTTGCTTGCACAATTTGAGTTGTGGAGAATGAATGAACTGCAAATTTGACTTAGTTGATGATTTGCATCATATTTAACTTTAATATGAAAGCTAAATAAAAATAAATTTGCATTTTGCCTCATCTCTTTTTGACTACATGAAAATGGGTATTCCATTTATTTCAATTAGGACTGCCGTCATTGTAATATCAGGCTCTGTAATATTACAAGTGAGGTACAATATTCGGTGCAATAATATAGTTATAATATATATTAATAATATATTAAGCATCATACATTCACAATCTGTACATCAATCATTTATTAAGTAAGCTGAATGCCTACATCTGACAGTGGCTGAGATGCTAAAGATGCTAAAGCGTGTTGGGAATAGAATCATCTAATTTAGTTTTTTGAATTTCCTTATCTCAGTCTAAGTACTGTATATCTTGTACTAAATAACAATATGAAGTTTAGACTATAAATCATACAATAGCACCAATATGAAGTTTATAGTCTAAACTTCATATTGGTGTGAAGCTGCAAAACAGATGCAAACTTTAGTATTTTTTGTTAGCCTGTTGTGGTATTCTCATAGAGCTTACAAAACGTTCCAATCTTTGCCATCATCTTTAATTTTTCTTTCGATTAACCAAAAATGTTGGATTAGTTTCTGCAGTCTAGTGTGTTTTGTAATGAAGTTGCGGTGAAACAGCAGCTGGATCCATCTTCGTACCATTACAGGGTTAGGTCAGGATACCATGAAGTGGATTACCTTGTCTGTCTGTGTGTGTGTGTGTGTGTGTGTGTGTGTGTGCGTGCGTGCGTGCGTGCGTGCGTGTGTGCATGTGAGTGTGTGTTTAGCTCAGTGACAAAGCATTTTCAGACACTGCTGACCTCAGACAAGATCATACTGGCTTTGTGTCATTAAATCGCCTTACAATTACACGCTGAGTCACTCTGCAGCAAATGTCATTACGATGAATTATATTAGTTTGCATGAACTGATCAGAGGAGGCTAAACTTGAACAAACAAAAAAAAACCCTGCTAGAGGCAACACATATACAGTAGCTGCAGCTACATATTCCTGTGTCAGAATGGTCTAGTTAAAGTCAGAAGCTTATGAAATTGAGAGTCTGAGACAAGACTTCAAAATTTGTGATGACAGATGATCTCTGTCCAGTGAGATTGAGATTGACACTTGAGAATTATGTGGCAGTTTGTGTTGAACTAGAACATGAAATCCCAATAAAAAACGTTAAAGATTAAACTTCAAATTATACAAATTACATAAACATGTTCAGCAGTCTATTTTGTGATGTTCCGAGAAGCTTGTTTGAGCACACAATCATACAATAGCATGCAAGAGTCACTGAAATAAGTTATTTTCACAAGCAAAATTGTCACAACCTTAAGCTAGTAAAAGGGTTTTTGCTCTTGAAGGTTGTCTTGTACTGATGAAATCAGGTTGCTTATTATAGATTATTTATTATCTAAGATGGAGAGAGAGAGAGAGAAAAAGAGAGAGAGAGAGAGGCCGGCTTGTAAATCGAGTTGGCTTGGCAAACAAGGCTCAGGGTCAAAGTCTGAATGCAAAATAACGAGAAAAGGCAAGCGAGGCGGGGGACGAGAAACATGAGAGGGAGCAGCTTTTGTCCTCTCTCTTCCACTCAGATCACATGACGTTGCAGCTCGTCTATTCCAATACAAACACAAGCATGTTTGAAGACAAACTCGCATTCGGTGAAGCCATGTCATTTCTTTATGTTAGTTTGTTTTATTTTTTTTTTTTTTTCACAGATAAGCAAAGGTAGGATTAGGTGAGTCTGCTGTCAGTGACAAGCAAATAAAGGGCAAAGGTCAGATGGGGGGGAGGGACCGCTAGTAGATCAAAACATAACCAAAAACACTGCAAGAATACACAATAGAAAAAGCCTGAAAGCAAAGAAACAGATCAAGTAGATCCAAGGTATTAAAAGTGAAGGTACTGCTGAGTAGTGTGATCTATTTGAGGCGATCAAAAGCACTGGGTGATCCTCCATCCTCACATTACAATCTAATCCGAGCACAAGAGACAACCTGTACGGGCCTAATCCCCCGGCACCTAAGATTTTCATTCATAAATCCACTCCACAGGCCAAAACTGAAAAGGAGTAGTTCCATATTAACATACACTAGGATCTTCATAATGCAGATAAGTTATGATTTATGCTGCTAAATCTTAAATAAAGCACTCTGAATGGAATACAAATGGATCTAGAAGTGTAAATCCAGGTTAGCATGCAGTGTTTACATAGTGGGATGCTGCAGCAGGAATAGTACGGATCCTAGCAGGTGTGACAGATGAGCATCTCTCCAGAGGAGGGTCCTCTCCTCTGCATCCTTACCTCAGGGCAACCCGCACCGAGCTCTCGTCCGCTCCCCCGCTCATGGCGTCACCGAAACAGTCCGCCTTAAAAATAGCTCGCTTTCCCTTTTCGTCCTTTCTTTATCCTCTTACAAGACGGCCGAGCGTCCCCCTCCCCCCCCTCTTGCCTCCTTTCAGCGAAGCGCGTCGGTCTGCAGCCTCCACGGCGGCCGCTCTCATTCAACCTGCCATTAGGCTCATTTCTATGCAGCTCCGCAGCGAAGTGTCTGCTCGGAACATGAGGCGGCACCGGGCAGAAAGGGAGCCGGCGGTGGTCAGTCCTCCAGCCGCATCGTCTCTCGCTGTCGCTCCAGCCGCGCGTGGTGAAGAGTGTGGAAGCGCGAGGAACCGCTTTGGCGTGTGATTCCACGAAGACTGAGGACGTAACAAGGCTCCTCCTCCCGAGCTGCACCAATCCTGACAAAGCACAACAACACAGAATAATAATAATAATAATAATAATAATAATAATAATAATAATAATAATAATAATAATAAACTACTTGGTTGACACAAACACAAATACAGTTAGTTAGCATAGCTAGAACAATAAATTAAAACTGTGGGGACCCAAATTATCACAATTTAATAACTTTTTATTTTTTTACATTTTTAAATAAATATTTATAGCGGGGACATATTAAATGAAATCTGGGAATAGTTTAAATAATTAATCATTTGATCGTTTCGGTGATTTATAAAATGCATAATTTAATTTAGAAATAACTGAATTAAGCAACATGTAAAGTTGTTCTTTTACAGTTTTCTCAGTTTCATCGTCCACATAAATGTAAGTATTATTGACATGCCGAAGAGATCAACCAGTCAGATTTATTAGGTGAACAGTCCAGTAACTAAATACTAAAATATTTGCAAAATATTTCAAAATATAATCAGTTCAAGTGTGAATTATGAATTACTTTTAGTTGATTTTTTAAATGATCAAAACGGTACCATTTCATGTGGCGACAATTGTATTTAAAGTATGTTATTTTATGTATGTTTGTGAAAATGATACACTAAATAATACATTTTTATTGACTTAATCTGTTTAATACAGTGTTAAAAAACTGATACATACATAAACATTTAAACTGTTATTTTATTTAATTTTGATACTTTATAGTGGAGTTATTAAAACCTGTTGGACTACGCTGCCCTCTAGTGGTTGTGCACTAATACTGCAAGGATAAAACTGCGCCCATTTCGGTCAGCAGGTGGCTTGAGAGTATTTAGTCTTAGCGGCAGTGGCGCAAAAAGTGGGTATGCAATGTTTGCAACGCATAGGGGCGCTGCACTAGAGGGGGCGCCAAAACGGGATTTTTTTTTTCTATTCTGCATTTTCTGTATTTAACAACTGTTTGCACATGTATGAAATGATCAATAACAGAGGAACGGCACTGATTAGGCGCTCCTTCACCTCCCCTCCCAAACATGTTGCTTGGCTTGGGGACACGCATTTTCGAGAACGCACTCAGACGCATTTTCTTTCTTTTTTTACATTTTAATCGTCGTATATAGTGCACTTGACAACAGTGAGGTAAAGATGGAGCGGTAGAAAAAAACTATCAGGGGTACAATAAAACAGATAACGAAAGTATACTATATACTATATATAGTATGCTATGGTTATATAGAATACCCATATTGTTTCTCTAGAGGTGTGGACTCTGTTGACGCTTTAAACTTTACCCGATATCGCTAACATTTGCCCTGGGATGTACGGGGCAAATGCCAGTATCTTCAGAGATGTACTTCTCTGAAGATACTGGCAGGTTGAGAATTTATTCAGTTAACAATTAAGTCCTTTAGTATTCAGTTCAGTTGAGTCGGATCAAAAATGCATAATGTTATATAACATTTAATCTCAGTATCTTGAAAAACTCAACGTGGATAAAAACTAGGAGGGCAAATAAATAGTTCATACCTGCGGCTTTTCCTGCATTTTCAATGTGCAGCAGCCATATTGACTTGGAAATTCTATGCTGATTTGGGCCTTCTTGTTTTTTACTTGAACGTGGACAACTTTGTACGGTACGGAGCCGTCTGGAGACACAGGAGAAAAAAAAACTTAATATCGAATGCCCACGACTTATTGTAATTTAGTCGCTCTCACAAAATAAATAAGTCGTTAGCTCTGCAATTTTGAACCCACCAACAGAACAGCATTATCGCAATGTAGCACTGTATACTTTTAGCCAGCAGAGGGCGTCAGAACTAATAGTTTCAGAACATCTCGCTCGTTTTCTAGCCGGAAATACGTTAAAGAAGTTACACAAAGAAGCCAACAATCGAGACCAGTTTAGTATCAAGCTTTAGGATTTTTATTGGGGAAAAAAAACTGGGGCAAAGAGTCATCGTCATCTAAAACGTAAAATATTATTTAAAACAAATCTGAACATATCACAATCTAACAAATGGGCACAATCATATCAGGAAGAGGGCACTCCATCATTTTCTATCCCATCCTTTCAACATGAAGATTATTTCTCTTTGTCTCACTTAAAAACAAACTGTAACGACCAAGCACCACTTAAAGCTGCCCTCATGCTCAAGTGTTACTAGGCAGACTCTGTGTCATTCAGCGGCTTGTGTGTCCTCTTGTCAACAAAGTCTGGGCTGGAAGCAGAAAATCCAGTTCATTTACAAACAAAAAAAAAAGAGAGAGAAAAAAAATCAATTTTACAAGGTGCTTCTTTCATTCCAAATGAATTCTTTATCTCTATGCATTTCATAGAATTACATGACCATTATTAAAAAAAAAATACTAGTAGTTCTTTACATTTTCAGTAGCCATTTTAATTTTATTAGGGAAAAAAGTCTACCAGAAATCTGAGAAACACCCTCACCCAACCGATCTAAAGCTCTCTTTAAAGTAGCGATTGAAAGTTTTCAGGTTGCTCCGTCCTGACACATTATAGGAAACGTCATCACGTTGGGGTCAAATGCTTTAAGTCTTAAAAACAGCAGCACGTCTGTTTACATTCTGCCCACGGCGGTGTTGATTGTCAGTTTTACTACTCTGCCGCTATGGGCTCGGGCTGGTTGGAGATCCTGGAAAAGCCTCACAGTTTCACTGCAGCGATGTTTTCACACAGAATTTACAAACGGTAAAAGGTTTTTGTTTTGTTTTTAAAAAAAAAAAGGAAATAATGAAAAAAAAAAAAAGAACCGTGTTTATTTAAAACCAAAAAGTGGTGGATCATTCCCACCACTGCAAAAAAAATAAAAAATCTGCAATCAATTGATTTTGTTTTTTTTTTAAAGATCTTTTTTTTAGGCAGCTGAATGTCTGAAAAAGCCAGGCAGCAACATGGGGGAGTGGGGCAATACTGTGTTGCTCAGCTGCAGTTTTGAAAACAATTGTATGATGAATTTCATAAAACAAATCAGTGGTTCTTTAAATGCTGTCATTACTTTAAACATCTACTTAAGGTATTAACAGGTTGTGCTGAGGTAAAAAAATTTTTTAGGATCACTTGAATATTCATATTCATAAGGCATAAGCTCCTGCTCCTGATTTGATTCATGCAGGACATAGCGAGCGTGTACACAGGTTTGAACCCGATTAGGCCAAAAAAAAAAAAAAAACCCTGAAGAAGAAGGAAGGGGTTGAGTTTACGTCACAATTCGGTAGTTTCACAGTATCGCAACCTCCGATTTGATCAGAGTCGTCAAAACAAAACGACAGCGGAAAGGAAAAATCTAGAATGTCTAAACAATCCTCAAGTACAACCTTTCCTCCGTAGACGCCACAGAATGTGCCATCAACAGTTATCGGGAATGATAAAGTGCATTTAAAAAAAAAAAAAGCACTTTGTATAATTGAGAATTAGGTTCAACCCGCTAAACGTTCGGAAAAAACTAGGTTTTTAAGAGGAGAAGCGTACCTTTGCCGAAAGAAGGCCATAAAAAGACCCCTAACAAACGGTCAGAGGAGACATCATTTGAACTTGAGTTTTGCTTGAGACCGGACAAAAACTGTAAACTACAGGCGCTCTCCCATCGATACATCACAGCGGACGTATGCGTTTGTGTCGACAGCAGAACCACGGCTGTTGTCGTAGCCACCGGCTTGACCAGGAGCAAAACGTTCGCGAGCGCTGAAGGACAACCAAGCATCTGCTCCGTCCCTGATCTTCTGCTCCCTTCGGCAGAAGGGAGACGATGCGAAATGCCAGAAAACGGTTTGAGAAAAGGTATGAAAAATAGAAGCGGAACTCTCGTTACGGTGAGATATTTTGCTGAGCTGGAGGTAAAAAAAACCCCCAACAAAAACAACAGAGCAACAGCCGTCTTTGCTGTCCCTTGCAATACTGCTGTGGATAAAACAAAACAAACAAAAAAAAAACGAATAACTGATGCCTGTATATCAGCATGAACAATTACAATACGTAGAGACGTCCCTCTAAAATGTAAAGTGCTATTAGATCACGAACCGAACAATCATTTTAGTTAATCTGGGGTCGTCGTTTCTGTTGCTTTTGCTTGTAACAACTGCTAAAACCCAACTTTTAAAAGTACGACTGAACATACAGTCGGTGTGTTGGAATAAAAGGGGGTGGAGACAGCAGGGCTCAAGTCTTTAGAAGCTCCCATTGGAGCAAAAAAAGAAAATAAAAGAAAAAATAAAAAGCTAATGGAAAACTGCTAGATTTTGCTTTCCTTCGTCGCCGTGGCCTCCACCTCCCTCCTCGGCTGTTTTGAGGACAGAGTCGTCTCCCAGGATCTTGCAGAGCTCGTTGAGGCGGTTTTGCATCTCGGGGATGCCGGCGAGTTGGGCCTCCAGCCGCTGCTTCTCCTCGGTGAGGGAGAGGCGGGTCGCCGAGTCCAGCTCCTCGAAACGCCAGCCGCCCTCACCGTCGAACTGCAGCAGGTGGGTGTGGTACTTCCTGAAATGGAGAGCGATAGATCGAGCTGAATTGGCCGTCAAACAAGCGTCCAGCACAAGCAGTTAGGGGAAAACTGAGAACTGGCCACTCACAATATGTCAGCTGCCAAACTGTGATTTTATCTAATGATCGAATTTAGCAATTAATCAAATTTTGTTTTTTTTTAAGATTTAATATTTGGACACTGTTTTTTTTTTTCACCAATTTTCTCCTTGGTTTTCTATTTTGTTCCTATTTGGATTTTGAATTCAGGTTAACTGTGCGACGATTAATCAAACCCAATGACTAATTGGATCAATCGATTAATCAAATTTTGGGGTTTGGAGACTTAATACTTGGAAAACATGGATTTTTTTTTTTCCACCAACACACTTCTTGGGTTTCCATAGTTCAGAGTGATGTCAGCACACCTAAAGCCCGCCATCTTGTTTCTATTTATGTTGTGGTAACACCAGAATAAAGTCGTGTGACAAAAAAGTTAAAATAATACAAAAAAAGAGAAGTCTTAATATTACCAGAATAAGCTGTAATGTTGGGAGAATGATTGAAAAAAATAACATAAATTATACCAGCTTTTTTCTTATTAAAATGACTTTTCTCAATTTTTAGACATTTTCCTAGTAAAACTGCATATTTATGCTGCTAATATTACAACTAGGCATGTCATGATAAATTTTACGGGACGCTAAATCGTCCCTATATATTTATTTCTATAAACGTTAATATTGTTGTTTTGAGACCGTTTTCAAGGAATATATCGATAATGGCATCATTTTGTAAAGAACACTTAACACTGCAACTGGAAGATACTTTAAAAAAGTGGATTACAAAGCTTTGGCAACTAAAAAATATTAATCGTCAGAATGGAAATTATTGAGCTCATTTTAATTTATCGTGCCATTAGATGATTTCCAGAGAGCAACACGTCTCACCACAGGGACGGCCGGTGTGTGATGGAGAGCAGCGAGATGCCGGCGTCCTTGGCAGCCTGGAAAATCTTCCCCTCCACGTCGATGCTCACGGCGCTGGTGCACTCATCCAGCAGGGCGTATTTGGGCCTGGCATACACGTACACAGAGTGGCAATTATATCACTTATTCAAATCGAATCTCTATTTCTGTTCAATGTCATTCAAATGTCACTGTTTTTATCCTTTACATACGAAACACAGCATATGTAAAATCTGCTGTCAATGGGGGAAAATCACACTGAAGAAATTACAATTTTCTCAGCTAAAGTTGTGCCAAAAATCTTCATTCGATTCCTTCGTTGATGACAAAGAGATGGGTGAATTTAAACGCAAACGACAAGAAGTCAGTCTTACTTGTGGTAGAACATGCGAGCCATGCCCATCCTCTGCTTCTCGCCTCCGGACAGAACGTCCTTCCAGTCCAGCTCAGCATCCCAGCCTTAAGAAAAAGCACACAGCATTGATGGAGGATATTCTTTTCTCGAAGAGTGCTCCATACGCAACTGACCTTCCCTGCTCAAATTAAGTGCTTAAACAAAATAAACAAAGAAAGTCTGAACAACAACAACAAAAAAATCTTCTAGAAAATGTTCTTGCTCATTTTTCTGGCGTTTAGCAAACAGAAATTATTTTTGGTAATTCTAACTAACCTAAAACAAGAAATGTTTAGTCTGGTTTAACTTCACATGACGAGGAAAAAACATGAGTGTGTGTCACTTTCTATCTGGTTTCAACTGTAAAGAATGTTTTCCAAATTCAGGCTTTTGATCAAACGTCAGTTTGCACTTTATTACGAAGACTGTTTCGGTTTGAACGTCGAGCACTTTCAAGGACAGAAATCGAACTCTTTCCAAACCTTGAAAAGCCATTTTCTTACCTCCCTCTCTGGTGACGATGTGATAGAGGTTGACGATGTCCAAGATGGCTTCCAGGTCCTTGTCGGTCAGCCCTCTGGCAGCCATGTCCTCCACAGAGTCTGGGTAGATCACCTGGTCTCGCAGAGAGCCCATTGACATGTATGGCCTGGAGAAACGCATGCGCTCGTTACACACCAAGCGTTTCTTTCTTATACCAACGACTCCGGTACAGCATCATTGTAATAACGAGGGATGTTGCGTTATTTCTAGTATTATTTATTTCTATTGTATGTACGTAGTGTAAGGATTTCTGATGCGGCTACTAGGTGGTCTCTTGTAGCGACTATAAAATATTCACTTCTCTGCAGGAGGGAGTCGGTACCTCTCACTGGCGTTGGGTATGTTTACACTGGTGGTTTCTTGCTGGTTCAGTTAAAGGACGACGAGGCTCTTTGTTTTTGTTGTGCCGTTACGATCAGGCAGCTGCTTAGTTCAATCTAGCTCAAAAACCAACGTAATTTGTAATCGTCTAAACGACGTCATTCTGACGACGAAACATTAACGCAAAAAAAAATAAAAAATGAAGAAAATGATGTAAAAGCTGTTTCATAAAGCAGATAACAGTTTTAAAACTAACCTTTAGAGTAAAGTTGGGGGATATTGCCAAAAAAAAAAAAATCACTGTATATTTTTAAATGCCTTGATAACGATATCACAGACGACATGCCACATTTTCAGCTTTTAAAAAAAATTTTATATGTAACTTCAAAATAATTTTTTATTTTTTTTACTTTCCTTTATAAACAGTCACCAGAATGAAAGTTAGATTCATATATAAATATATACAATATGTTTAGTGTGTCAAAGCAAATATCAATCAGGTAGATATAAATGTAAGCTGATTTTGGTCAACCAAAAAAACTTTGCTCCCAAGTGTAAATAAAAACACTTGAACAAAACAAACTGGTGTGGTTCAGTGGAACATTAGTTTTACAAGATGTTAATGTTTACTTTTAAGAACTCAAATATTATGTGCAAAACTAAGAATCTTCTTTGCATATAAAAGGAAATCTTCCTTAAAAATGCTCAACACTCAACGCCAAAATACAAGTCCCATAAAAAAATCCTACAAAAAGTAAAAGCTTGTGCTCACTTATTAATGACCTTTGTTCATTTTCTTTTCTTCCGTCTGTCTCAGATCCCTCCATTGAAGTAACTATCGTAATATCAATTTTTTCACCGGTGTCAAAAAAAAAAAGTCCAACAAATTCGCTTTATTAAAAAAAAATGCTCTTTCTACAAATCGTAGTGAACGGTTCACTCTCTCCTAAGCTCTGGTTTCCCCGCCGCCACCACACAGAGGTCCTGTTACAATGTATTAGATTACTGGGAAAGTTGGGCAGCTCCAGGCTTAAAGCTCTGCCCCTGCGGTGGAACGTGGTGGTTGTGGTCGGTGCGGTTACCTCTGAGGGATGTAGAACATGTGCTCGGGCGAAGGTTTGTGTAGGCGGCCGCCGTAGACGGGCCACAAGCCGCTGAGGATCCTGAACAGAGAGCTTTTCCCGCATCCGTTTGGGCCCGTGATCAACAGGTGCATGCCCTCTTCCACCTAAAGGAGAAGAGGGAGCGACAATTTATTAAACCGGCTGAAGTGCGGGGATCCATCAGGATAATTACAGCGCATCATTGGAATACAAAGCTGAGTGCAGAGATGGATGACGTTATCCACCTAACGTTACCCTAAATGTCAGTGCAGCAGATGCTCTAAAAACGTCTGTAAGCTACACTTAAGATATTTTTCACCTCACACTTTCATCTTTCCTCTTAGTGTCCAAAGTAAAAAAAAAAAATTAACGAGGTGAACTGCAACCGACGTCTTGCGTTGCGTTAGGTGTTGCAACACTTGGGCGCAGCTGTTATCTACACTGTTCCTGAGCTAATTATCACACCCTGTACACTCTGAGGGGCAAAATACAGAGGGGCAAAAAAAACTAACTGTGATATTCTTGATAATTTTGGTCTGACTCAAACAAAAAAAAGGAACACACGACCGAGGACACACGCTGGACCTGATAATCAGGAAGGGTGTGAATATTTCCAATGATGTCGCCCTGTCTGATCTTTTCGCCGTTATCTCTGAAGGTACTTTATCCATCAACTCGCTCAGCAACGTAGCTACGATGAAAAAAAAAAAAACATTCTTTCACATACAACACAGCGGAAACTTTTAATCAAGCTTAGATTTACAGCTGTGCATCAGAAAAACAGACAAACGTTGTGCACGGCTGATTTCAAATTGTAAAAAGCACAAAAAAACCGCCGCAAACTGAAGTTGGAAACCTTAAGTGATGGTTTGTAATTTTAAGTTTTTCTCATTACAGAAGCCAGCATCCAGAGGGGAACAACACGTCGACACCCCAAAGGAAATACCTCTTTACTAATGAAGCCGCAGGGAATTTCTAGGAAACACGAATAAACACCTTTCAGACCTCGGTCCTCAAGGAGCCGGTGTGTGGCTGTGGGATTCAAAAATAAGGAGAAAAAAAAAAAAAAAAGAGTGCGTCTACGTCACCTTTAGGTTCAGGCATGACACCACCACGTCCCCGTTCGGTGTGATGATCGGGACGTTCTCGCACACGATGCCTCTGTCCACGTCAATCACTTCACCTGCAAAGCAAAACGGTCGAGTTTAAAAGCTGAATGACGTTTTACCTTCATGTCAAACCAAATGCGGAGATTTTAAAGCAGAATTTCCGGCTCTGAGTTTTAGGAAGCACTGATTTAGATTTCTCTTTAAGAAGCTGGACAATAAGAAGATAGAAGAATAGAGTCAAAACACACAACAGCGTTTTTAAGAGGACTGTGAAACAGTGTTCTATTTTTTTTTTTTTTACTATTACTGTAAAATGTGTTTAGAATCCACGGACAGGCAGGAGTTGAAAGATCTAAAAGGATAACGCATAGCAACATTGCTGCAAAATATTAATATGGGCCCAGCTTTTTTTAATCAGAACAATACAATCTTAAAAATTGACTGATATTATATGATACTGATGTTAGTGGTGATATATCGTGCATTCTTAATTTACATTTTCTTCTCTGGAGACAATTCATTTATCTGAGCTCTAATGCCATTTTGATACGCATTAACTTAAAAAGGAAAATAAACATGTCATGTTGGTATAAATATTAAATAACAAAACTTCAAAACAACTTGTTTTATGTTTGTAACCATTCCATCTTTTACTGCATAGCCACCATCTGACACAGGTTTAATGCTTCTATTCAGTCTAGTTCAAATTTTTGATGTAGGACATTTGTGTCCACTTCTCTAGATCTGAAACGGGACCAGGATACACCGCAACACTCTACACACACTGCAAAAATCAATATTCGCGGTGGGTGTAGCTGTATTTTATCCTGACAGAGCCTCACTTGCTTATACAGTCATGTGACCCATTCAAAGTCCCCTCACAGGTGAAAGTTGCACACACAGCAGGACTAACCCACCTTTTATCTCCAGCGGCCCATCTATATGCATCTCGGGTTTGCTTTTCAGTGTCGTCCCTGTGGTGGCGGACAGAGAGGAGCGCTTGTAGATCCCCCTCTGGACGTCCTCAAACACTACAAACATGTTGTGGACCCTCGCCGTGTAACCTGCCAGCTCTGTGACCTGTGGCAACCAAAACACAGGGGGCGGGGGGAAGGTGGGACAATGGTCATCGAGGAAGGCGTCAGAAAACAAGGTTGACACAATCCGAGAGGGAAGCAGACAGTGTCATGGGGCACTATCTCTGCCAAGCAGTGTGTGTGTGTGTGTGTGTGTGTGTGTGTGTGTGCGTGTGTGTGTGTGTGTGAGACCAGTGGGTCTGAACTGGAGTAACCCCTGAGGGTGTTGGCAGACAGAAGATCTGCACAATCTAACTGCATTGTACAAGTATAGGCACAGAGTATGTAAAAAGTTGGAACTAGTAACCCATGATTTTCTGTTTACCTGATCAACTAAAGGGAACATTTGTCTTACACATTCTTCAAAATGAGATAAAACAAAGAAAATATGATGAAACTCTGCGAGATATATTGACTTTCATATTAGTAAGAACAATGGCGGGTAGCCTTCTGCTACTCTGGTAATAAAAGAGCTAATTTTCCACTTAGCATTTTTGCTATCTTTGAAAATGTTTAGCCCACTTTGCTGTTTAGCTATTCTTACTTCACCTAAGTGAGAACCGCAGTGGGCAGACTTCTGCTAATCCGCTAATGCACTATTAACAGAGCTAACTTTTCATTTAGCGCTTTTGCTAACTTTGAAAATGTTAGCAAAAGAGAAAAAGAATAGCTAAACTTCACTGTTTAGCTATTCTTACTTCACATACGGAAGAACAGCAGTGGGTAGACTTCTGCTTTCTGCTAATGCACTAATAACAGAGCTAACTTTTCATTTAAAGCTTTTACTGTTTGCTAAATGTTTAACACACTGCTTGGTGCACTTAGCTTCCTAAAATTCATATTTTCATACAAATTATAATGTGCTAATGTAATTGGCTGTTTTGTAAGCTTTCAGTTGAATAAAGTTTGACATCTCTGTTGAAGATTTGGTTATTGACTGTTAAGAATTATTCACATAGCTAGGCATTTATATTCACGCTCTTATTTTGAAGTGGGTGAAGATTGCTCATGCAGCAGTTTTGTTTCCTCTCCTCACGTTTTCCGTCTCTTCCCCCACCCACCCAGTAAATTTCACTTCAAACAAGCAACATACAGGAACAAAAAATAAAATATGTAAGGGCATTATAGAACACGTAAATTACAATGACAAAGTCAAATAGGTGCACAAGGGTTGCAGTCTTTCACATATTGAAATTAGCGCTTTAGCATTAGCATTCACTAATTGGTGTATTGGTGTAGTTAGTGCTTTATCACCAAGGGGTTAAGATTTGCTTTAGGGTTAGCGAAACTAACTTTTTAGATAGCCTACCATCAAGTACAAAAAAAAGATGCAGAAAAATACCTTCTGATCTAGACTTTGCCATATTTAAAGTCAGAACAATAATCCAAAATTACATCTAATTTCCAGATGCCTGTAATTGCCACATTGATCTTTTCAAATGGGTATATGTGATGAAAAGTACAAACTGCTGTTCTGTGTGCCTGGGATGAATATGGGCTGCAATGCTGGTTAGAGAGGAAGAGTCAATCACTCCAAATTCAAATTGTCATTGATGGCTGATAGCAGGCAAATCTCACAGTTCAGAATGAGAAAAAGGATCTAGATGTCTGCTCAGGCAACTGGAATCTTTGCACCCTGCAGTAAGACAATACCGCCTGTTGACACAGCTTGACAATATTAAACATTGCAGAGAATTTCTAAGAATCCACAGACACCGACGTGGGACAGTCCAGATAATATTACCTCGTGTTCTTTCACCCAGTCACATCTCTCCGCACAGCCGACCGGCTGCCGAAGTTCAAGAGCAAAAGAATGTACAGTTGACATTACCCACAACATGGAAATGTCATGTCAATATTAGGCTTTCATCTATCTTACTGGATAACTCTATTTCCTTTTTAGAGAGAGAATTCTGTTGGTTTTCTATCACTTTTAGATACAAGTCAAAATACCAGGAATTTTTGCTTTTAAAATGTTCTTGAACTGAATCAAGCAGGTATTGAACGTTACACATGTCCCAGGATGTGTATAGAAACTGAAAATAAAATAAAATAAAATACTGCAAATCTGTGGTGTTGTATGCTAACTTGACCCACAATAATTACTGTCTAATTACAGAATATGTAGACAAGGAAGAATGTTTCCAAATTTCATATGTTTATTTAAATCTTAATATATAGTCCATAGATGTAGCACTGAATTTGATCATCAAAAAGGAATGTTTGCGAGAGGATGTAGCGCAAGAATAAACTTAATTAAAATTGCAGCTCATTAATAAATAGGAGAATAGGTATTAGGAGAATAAAAAATCTTTAAAATTCCCTAAGCAAAACAAGGGAAATTGTGCAAAGAAAAAAGAAGTTAATAACTTCACTGAAATGAAAGATTTCATTAAGCAAATTAACAAGTTCTATCAAAACTAAGGGTTAGCATGCTAACAGTTAGCATTAGCATATTTATTTTTGCCAAATTTCCAATACTCAATACGTTAATAAAAAAATAACTTTTGATAGTTAAATAAGTGTCACTGTGAGCAGTAACCTTGACAAACAGAGGAGAGTTCTTCAAAATTAAGATAGACATATTCACTTCTAGATGGTCAACTATTTTCTTGCATAACCAACATAAAACAAAACCTACTGTATATGTACATTAATGCAGAGAGTCTCTTTATCGGAATTTAACAGGAGTGCTTTGAATAAAAAATCCCGGAGTCTCGTTTTGCTCAATAACATTAAATCAAAAGAAATATATCCCATTGCATTCTCAGAGAGTGCACTGAAGTAAATCCTGGCAGAAAAGCAGAACGAGAGGGAAAGTAAGAGGGCCGAAAGATCAACAGATGGTGGATTATTCACAGCAAGGCTAAGCCTGAAAGAAGGAGCTCTGAATACACACACACAGTTCACGGCTGACCAGTGAGAATGCCTGTCATTTTGATGCTTATTACTTTAGTTCTCCATGCTGATACACATGCAGCGGTGCAACACAGAGGGAGGAAAAAGGGGATCTGGAGCGTGACAATATGCAGACTGTCGTCCTGTCGGAAACAGTAATTCGTTCCTGTGTCATTAGTTGCCATTTCTGCAACGGATTTCTTTTTATAGAAGAGGTAGAAAATAACAGCCGAAGCCATATTGTGCTTGATCTTTTGGGTCAGGCTTGCAGATATTTGATAAGGCTCCAATGGAACTCTAGGAATCAAAATAAATAAAGAACAGCCAAGCTAACAAAACGAAGCTAAAAGAACTGGAATACTTGGATTGTAATTTCTTGTGTAATTATATAGGGGCTGCATCTTTTTTGAAAGGTGAATTAAGATGGTTTTATTGCGACGTGGTGATCTATAAATTAACCAGACGAATCTGAATGAGATTATAACGTATAGTGAACACATCTGGACCACAGTATGCAGCAGCATGTATTTAGATTCAAATTAAAGCTGATGTAACCTCCTTTAATCACAAAAATCTTTTTTTTCTCCTTCAGACTAGCCAGCAGGAATTAGCAAACATCTCGCGCCGGCTGAGCTCATTAAAGGAGCTCCTTCTGAGTGCGACGCTGGTAAAAGCGCTGTTAAAGGGTTAATAGAGAAGCCATGTTGTGATGACTTCCTGAAGGCCAAGTTTTAGAAAGAGCAGGAGTTTTTAAAGAGACAGAGACCCAATTTCAAGGTGTTAAATTACAAGTTTTAAAAAAAAATCATTTGATATGCATGGCATTTTCATAACAACTGTAGTTACTTTATTGTGCTGTGAAACTACACTTTATGCCTGGAAAATACATAACACTGCCCCTTTAAGACACATATTGAGAAGATTAAATTTAAGACGTCTGCAGAAACCGTTTGGATCATGTACTTTACATTCTCCCAATTATTTTATCTGTTAGCGTTTTCAATTATTCATTTACCGGCACAATTTGTTTACTGATGTGTTATAGAAAGAGAACCGCTGTCTTGATTCACTATATGTTATATATGACCCATTGAAATGCCGATGAACTGGTTTACTTTTGTAAACACAGCTGTACTTATTTTAAGCCCACGCTTTGCTGATCACTCTCATTGGAGGAATGTGGCACAATGGGACGTATAAGGGAGATGACACAGATAAGGAAGCAGAAATCATGCCACCAGCACGACTTTCAATTCCTCCTCTTCACCACAGGAACAAGCTACTCATCCTCTTTGTGACATGCATGCTGTCATCAAAGCTGTGTAAATCTGCAGCGTGCACACTGATGCAAACACTAGACGGCTGCACTTTAAGTTTTCTTTCTGGAGTTGTTATGCTCCCAGCTTCCAACAAGTAAGTTGTGCATGAATATCTTCTGACTCGCATCGCAACGTGTGATCATCCAAACCTCTTTGTAGGAGGACATGATCCTCTCGATGGCGTCGGCTCCGGACGCCAGGAGGTTACGGGCGGTGGTGAACGCCTCCGTCCTCTCGCTCACCATCATCTGCGCCTGTCCGTCTGGCGTTTCTGCAAAACGGTCGAGAACGGGTCGGGGAAGAGAGGAGGGAGGATGAGACACAGGTTCAAACACATCTGTTTGAGAGGCCAACGAGGGCAACGTGGTCCTCACCGTTGTCGGCGAAGCCCGTGGCCGTTATGATGGGCACGGCCACCATGACGAGGCCAGAGCCGCTCCACACGTACTTCATGAGGAACTGCTCGATCATGATGTACCAGAGGCGCTTGGACAGGATCAGGTTCATCTGGTCGGCCAGGGCCCGGTAGCACTTCTGCAGCTGACACATCTCCACCTGTAATAATAGAAAATGTAAAAAAACAAAAACAAAAAACACAGAAGTTGGTCACTAGAGATGCACCAATCTGATAATAGTATCTGTATTGGTCCAGATATTGAAAAATAATTCTAATTACATATTACACTGGCTGTTCTAATCCTAATTCCACTGACTACACAAATTAAAGTTATATTGTTTTTACATATTTGACCAAGGTGTTGGTGTATTTAAGTGTGCAAAGTTGTAAAATAGACTTGCAATTCAGTACATTTAAGTCTATGTTCTAAAAAAAAAAGAAGTTTTGAGTCAATTCAGCGCTATTTCTCTGTATCGAATTGGTATCGGCTATACTAAACCTTAAATATTGGTAGTAGAAGTAAAATAATAATAATAATAATAAAAAGTAGATCGGTGCATCCCTGTTGGTGACATGACAAAATTAGGAAAAAAATTACAATAAAATATAGAATTTAGTTGCTTATTTAAATTGATTTTTAAAAGCATGCAAAAACTTGCTTTAGATAAAATACAAATTCACATCTACAGCCGAGAATAATCAGCCTAAGTATTTGCTTACATGTCAGCAAAAACCGAAAGCAGACCACTTTACCTTGTGTCCTCTGTAAAACGCTATTTCCTCAGCGTTAGCAATAATCCTGGAGTGCACGTAGCGTAGGTAGCCCTTTCTGTGCGCTTCCTCCGCAACCAGCTTGCCAAACCTGGGGGAGCACGCACGCAGGACCTTGGCCGTGGCAAAGACCACCAGCCCGGCCAGCAGGGTCGGCCCGCTGGCGTTGGCGCCCCTCGCCGTGGCGGTCTGAATCAGCGTGTAGGAGGTCAGCATCACGTCCAGGATCGGCTTGGTGAGGTTGGAATAGAGATGGGCAACCGACTGGGAGAACATCATCACGTCCTCGGTGAGCGACTGGTCCGGGTTGGCGAGCCTCCCGTCCATGTTGCTGACCCTATAGTAGGTCTGATCGGTGAAATAGGTCCGGTAAGCATGGTTAACCAGCCGGGTGCGGAAGGCCAGAGCCAGCTTGCACTCTAGGTACCGGATGGCGCTGTTGACGAACGTGGCCGGGATCGCGATGAGGAGCCATTTCATCAGCTGGATGATGAAGTGCCGGGGCTTTTTCTCCACGATCGTCTTGACTATCTTCCCGTCCAAGCTGGCCACGTAAATAGACAGAAATGTCCTGGATATCAGCGCCACCGAGTGCAAGCACAACAAACCTAGCTCTTTGGAAACGAGCCTGGGGAAGAGGATTTTACCAAGTTCCAGGATCTGCTTGAAAAACTCCGCATTGACTCCCGGGGATGCTTTCTTATCATCCACGACGTCTATCTGGGCTTTCCCGGAGCACGTCGAGCCGTTCTCCGCCTTCGACGCCCGGCGATCGCGGTTCGGCTTTTTGTTCCCGCAGAGCTGCTTCCAGATGATGGGGTACAGCGTTTTAACACCGTAAGCTGCAGCCGCCAGGAACACGGCTCTCTTCGCCGCAGTCGTGCGGTCCCATTTCACTCTGGACGCCGCATCGAGGATGTTGGACATCTTTTCAAACGTTAGTCGCCTCTGCTGATCGTCCCTGCAACACCCATCCCCCGAAAACACCGAATCTCCGCACCGTCCGAATAGCGGAAAAGGGGGGTACTTGTGATGGCCGAGAAGATGCGAGGACAGCCCGTAAGAAGCACCGTTACATTCTGCTGCGCTTCCACCTGCGACAAGAGGAACAATGTACACTAAAAATCCACTTCCGGGTGGTGTTACCAAAATTAAACTGAGTTTTAGCAACACCCAATGGACGTTTTAATTTGTACAGCTAACTAATTTCCTGTGAAACTGCAGTGGTTCGTGATGCCTTGATGACGTTGTTTGAAATAGCTTTTCTGATTGGTCGCGCCCCCTGTGGAAGACTTAAAGCGCTAATGTAATTGGTGGAGCTGCGGGAGGAAGTAAATTTACAGTTCTTGCTGCCTTTGCGGTTTTGTTCTTTGGTGTTGAAAAATGAAGTCCTTTTGTACCCGAGTTAGAATGTGGAATAATACAACATCTCAAGAAAATAATAAAATATATCAAAATTTACATACTCATGCAGGTAACCTTAAACATTATGTGCAAGTTTAATTCAATGTATTATGGAGAAGAAAAAAAATCAACAATTTAAACCTAAATACTGGCTAAAGGTGCCAAAATGAATAAAAAGTTAAAATAAGTCGCTATTTTTAAACCAAAGGCGGTAGAAGAAGATTCCTGTGCAGCGCGTGCAATACTGCCTCCACTTTCTCAGATTTAGGTATCGTTAGAAAGCTTACTAGCAAAGTGAGTTTCAGTTTCAGATTAATACTGAATATTAATATTTAGTTATAATATTGAAAACTACTTACTTACAACCAATAAAAATGAATTGGGTTGGAGGCTCCAGGTAAGAGTCGAGAGAGAACAAATCCCCTCGTAGAATAACGTTGAGCTAACGAACCAACGGTTGTTATGCTAACATTTTAGGAACCGGTTAGTGATGAAGAATGATACAAAAAAGCAAAGGGTGAGTCTGCTACTTTAAATTTCTATGGGTTTACGTAATTGCGGTGAATGTCGACGAGCACATGGCCCGTGTAAAGTTTTGTCGTCTTTTATTTTGTTTGTCAAAGGAGTTTTTTGCAAAGAGAAAACTGCAGCAAAAACTAAGGACGCTGGGCGTAACTCCACCCGGCTCCTCAGCTGGGGACAAATGCTCCGGGAGCACGGACCTTTTGACCTTGTTTGTTGTCAACCAGATAGCTTCCAAAAAAACAAATCAAGGTAAAGAGCCAGGTTATCACTGTCACTGTCAAAATACAGTCAGTGTTAAAAAAAAAACAACACATTAAATATTCGGTTCTTTATCAAGAATTGCACGTATCTTGAACTATTTTAAGATATCCATGGAAAGCAAAGTAATTTAATTGCAAGAGCAATTATATGATTGTTTTACTACTTAAATCATCAGTAGAAAATGTGTACTATAACTGAAGAAAAAGTTTTGACACCCTACTCAAGCTAGTGTTTGCCTCTTTAGCTAAAAAACAGATATCAAACTCCTGGAGGGCCACTGCCCTGCAACTTTTAGATGTGCCTCTGCTGCACCACAGCTGAATAGAATAATTAGGTCATTAGCAGGCCTCTACACAAGAAGGAGGTAATTAAGCTATTTCATTCCAGTGTTTTGTACCTGTGCCACATCTAAAAACTGCAGGACATCGGCACATGAGGACTGGAGTTTGACACGCCTGATAAACAACATCAGTCAAATGAATTATAGGTCACTGTTGTTACAGGGCCCAGTATGACCAAGTCCACTGTAGGTATTTTGTGTATTCGAAAGGTCTAAAATTTTACGCAACTATATTTCTGTATTATTTAGAACTGGAAACATTTCTAAATGAAACAAATGTTTTGTTTTTTTTTAAGAACCTCCAAAAGTCGCAGTCTTTGGCAGGTCTAAAGGAGCCAAACCTTGGAGAAACGAGCCCTTGGTTCTCCCAATGAGCCCGTGCTCTCCATCAAACCTCAGCCTTGCTGATAGCCCGGCTCAGTTCAGGTGAAATCCACACCAAATAGCTAAATGCAGAACAAAGCATTCTACTTATTGCATCTTTTTCAATGGTGTCTAGTTTTCAAGAAATCAGAAAAATAAAGAGTTCGCAGAGGATCACGAATGGACGGGTTAGCCATTCCTTTTTGTACATTTGATAAATTCTGCAAATTTTTTTTTTAAACAAACGTAAGTGATGAGAATCAATTAACCTTCATTTTCTAAGTTATCACCAGTCCCGGAGTCAGGGTTCTCGGACAACAGCGCGTCCGACTACCTTCCACACACTTCCCCTTCCACATCGTTCGCTTCAGGCCGAGGTTTGACCAAATGAAACAGCCGTAAAATACGATATGCCCAGTGCATTTTCACACAAGAATGCACTTGCTCAGTGTAATAACTAATTAAGGCTGGTGCCTCCAGGATTATTCCCGCTGCAGACGAATGAGCAGAAACAAAGTCTCACTCTGTCACAGCCTCTTCCCCACTATTCTCCACCACCTTGGGACACATCAGCGCTGCAGCAAGCTGAGGTAGTTATGAATATTGCACACGTACAGATTTCTGTCTTGTCAAGGAAACTGAAAATGATCATTTTAACAGGCTTTGTGTTTTTTTTTTTTCCCGTTACTTTTGGAGGGGAAAAAAACAACTTTTTTTTTTTTTTTTAGTTTCAGCCCTTCTCCCAGCCCAGAGGTATGACCAATCCCATCTCCTGGTCTGTCAGATCCAACCCACCCTCTTTCCAGCTGGAGACCCCCACGCCATCCCACGTCCTATTTGGAAGTCCAAAACCAGAGTGAGGAAAGAAATACAATTTGGAGATGTTCATTTTTGATATGGAGTTATACTCTTCTCTTAACCCCGCCTCCCTTGACTTCATGTTTGATTACAGTAAAACTGAAGCAGGAGGTCATGGAGGACATTCCGGTCCCTTTTGTCTGGACCAACTGGAGACCAACCAGCCCATGCTGGACTTTCCAATAAGCCAATCAGAGCCTATCCATCTGTTTGAAGAGAACATCTTCACAATGTTTAATGATAATACGCATGGAACAGAAAGTGAATACTCCTAAAAACCTCAATGTGAACATTTTAACTGCTTTACTTTAGTATTTTTTTATGTTTGATTTCAGGTGCGCTCTTTGGGAATGGATGCTCAAAGATATATCTCAGGAAGGAATCATCAGTGAGGCTTTCATCCCCTCAGTAAGTGTTAGTTCAAATGATACAAGCTCTGTCTAGGATCACTTTTTAATGTGTGATCTTCCTTTTTGATGATAGAACTGTACCCAGTCCTCAGGCTGTTGGAATGGAGGTAAGACCTCGAAGTTTAATCATTTGTCGCCACCTAGTGTTGGAATCTGTAGCTGCAATTCTATTGTTTAACGAACAGAAGATAAAACACTAAAAGTGATATTTTGATGCAGTTGAATCATGTCTTCTTCAAAAAACAATTCCTGTTATTTTACTCAGATGGGAGCATATGCAAAGGTTACAGTACCAAATATTCTGTTTCTTTCTCAGCTCTCCAACGGCACTCACAGAAATTCCAGTAAGTTTGTTAAATGTCTCCAAGTAAGCAGCTCAGTCAGTGTGTGTATGCTGGTAAGTAGAAAAAAAAAAGTCCCCCTAAACTGAATAGCTGTCTGTTTAAAACCCACAGCATGTCTTGGAGAGAATGCTGGGCTTTTGAAAACCTTTGAATATTTGCCAAGTTGCTCATGCAGAGCAGGTTACCTCAGTTCAGACTCCGATGATGTAAGTTAATTTGCATTTGTAAAGCCTTGCCAGTTTCCTGAATTGCTATCAGTATAGAAGCACGTCATTTGTTCCCAAAGCAACAAATAAAATAAACCAAAACGTGCTTAAATTGAGTCAGGTAGAATGGGTAGGAAGACAGATGACCATTTTTAAATATACATCCAAAGTTGGACTTAAGTCCTTGTCATTATCTAGCTGTAGTTTATTATAGTTTTCACTACTCAACCTAAAGCTACTAGCAAATAAAACCATTCAAACTCACTTTTTAGTTTGTCACATTTAATATAAAGTACTAGTTTTTGACTTGGCAGTAACCAATTCAATTGTATTCCATAATGGAAAGGTTTGATAAACAAAATTTATAAAAATTGCCATGACCATTTCAGCTTTGACATACCATATATAACACACAAAAGTCCCATTGCAAAATTATTTTTGGGCAAGTGCTATTCAAATGACAGTAATGATGTGACTTAATGTCATGGTTTGCTCTGCAGACACTCTGTCAGTACTGATGGAAATTCACTCCTTATTCAAAACTACGTAAACAAGGTCTCCGCACATCCTTAAAAAGTATTAATTTCATGTATCTAAAGTTAAGGCCTTAGAATGTATAACATTTATTTTATAAAAGTAAGTAGGTCTTAAATATGTTAATAGCGGGTCTTAAATTTGGTCTTGGCAAGACTATTTAATCTTGGATTGCAAATTTATCGCCAATTGGCTGGACGAATTTTGTACATTTCTGTGAAGAAATAGATCTTAAATTCTATTCATAATCATCTTAAAAGGGTCTTAAAAAGTCTTAAATCTTAGTTGGTCAAACGTGTTTAAGGGATTCTACTGAACATCTGACATCCTTTCTTTTCAGTGAAAGAAAGGATGAACAAAGTCATAGTTAAAAGCTTTTATTTTGTAATGCATCGCAAACAGCCTAATATTATCTCTGACCTTTATTTCCTCTGTAGGATGAATCTTGCTGTGAGTCATGTGGCCATGAGTCTGGTTTTTATTTGGATGAAGCCTGCTCTGACAATCTGAAATCAGCCTCACAGAGAATTACAGTCCTTTCCCAACCGAGGCCTCTCACCCCGTTAACGAGATCCAGTGTGAATGTTGGAGACAGCCAGAACATGAAGCCGAATGAGGCCAGCACAGATAATAAAGCCTCTGGATGCCAGCTGTCAGTGAGCTCCGTGACTCCCCCGTCAACTCATAACTCCAAAGTGTGTAGATGTAAGAAAGCCGAGAGTCGAGACGCAGCGACTCAGACTGTGTGCTCCGGCACAGCTGGCACGTGTGATGTTTCGACTCAGTGCAGCTTCGATGCAAATGACGAGACCAAAGTCAGAGCTTTGTGTCGACCAGCTGTTGACGCATCGCGACAGTTTCCAGTGAATGAGAGGGAGACTGACATGGAGACACAGACACTCAGAGCACCATCACAAGGCTCAGCGAGTAAAGGAGCAACTCCTTGGAGCAGGAAGGAATCGAGGACGGGTTCAGGAGGCAGGATTTTCAACATTGTTCCTTCAGAGAGAATCCTGCAGGGACCCATCAACCCCTTGCTTGGTGTTTGGAGGCCAGAAGGTATGACTTACAACAAGGGCATCAAAGTCATTTTCATTTTTGGCCACATCAAGACCATGAATGTCCTCAAAGGGCAGAATCTATTGATAAGACCCTTTAACAAACTGTTAAGGCTATTACCTCATCAAAAACATGCCTGGAGTGCTTTTTTGAGAAATCCTTTAATCTCCCGTGGCAACCATTCAGTTGTCCAAAACACCCTGGGTGGAACTAGCGTCGGCTTCAAGGCGTAGGTCCTCCTTAGAGCTGCATTTTCTGAGCTTCCTCCTTACACCTCCTTTACTGTGCTCCTTCAGACTAGCCAGCAGAATTTAGCAAACACCTGGTGGAACCGTGCAACTGCTGAGCTCATTATAGGAGCTCCTTCTCAGTAAAACGTTGGTAAAAATGTTCCTAATGTTCCTGAAACCATTCACTAAAGGATTAATAGAGGAGCCATGTTGTGATGACTTCCTGAAGGTGGAGTTTCAGAAAGAGCAGGAATTTTTAAAGAGACAGAGACCCAATTTCAAGGCGTTAAATTACAAAGTCAATTTTCTTCTAAGTCATATTTGATATATATAACATTTTTATAACAACAGGAGGTATTTGCTATAACATGGCACTATAGTTGGTATAAAATATGCCTGGAAGACACACAATATGGCCCCTTTAAAATCTCAACAAATAGCTGCCTCTGTTTTCAACGAGTATTTCTTAAAGTGAAATAATGTTGAACATCTTTTCACATTGATCTAATTCGGCACTTTACAGACGTAAACTACTTTGGTTTGACTGATAAGATATTATTTCAGCTCATAATTGTTATCTGGCCCCCTTGAGTCTATAACAGGGATGTCCATCTTTTACAATCCAAAGAGCCATTTTGGCTCTCAGACCAGCTAAATAAAACACATTTAGAGCCGCAAATAATACATGACATTTTGAAGAAAAAAAAAAGAAATTTTATAATCATAACTTTGGATAAATTGTTGCTGTTTGAGAAATGTGATACTATCTGCTACGTTTGCTCACACCCTGTGTATCTACTGGGGACTAAGCCCCTCTTTATCCTTTAAACCTAGCGACACCCCTGGTTTCAGCTGAGAATGTTTAATATGGAAGTTGTGCCAGTTAGCTATAAAACCACGCTGCTCTCGTGTTTCTCACACAGGAGAGGAAAATGGAGACGAGAGCGAGCAGACAGGGCCAGACAGGGAGAACCTGGTGAAGGAGGAGTCAGACGAAGGAAGAGAAGAGGTCAGGGGTCACACACTGTCGGAGGAGGTGGAGACGCTTCGAGAAATAGCCGACGTTTTGCTTCTGCTGAGGCAGAAGTAAACAAAGGATGGTGGACACATAAGCAAAAGTAATATATTTATTATACC
This sequence comes from Poecilia formosa, assembly GCF_000485575.1. Lineage (NCBI taxonomy): Eukaryota > Metazoa > Chordata > Actinopteri > Cyprinodontiformes > Poeciliidae > Poecilia > Poecilia formosa. The sequence continues at coordinate 814,384 of NW_006799948.1, read as the reverse complement.
TTTGTGTTTAATGTTTTCTAGTGTTTAATTAAAATAGTCTGTTGGTTATGTTGTTGTGTAATGAAACAAGAAGCCTTTAAGCATTACTTTAGACTCTTGAGTTTATTTCTTTCTTCATATACATTAGATTTCATGTAGATATTCATCTTTATATAATATAAACTCTAGCAAAACATTTACATCTTGAACAATTGTCAAATATACTATACAGAGATTTTTTTTTAAACTTGTGTTTTAATTAAGATAGAAACATATAAGTAGTTCACATAAAATAAAAATAATAATAATAAAAAAATGGAAACATTTTACCATAAGTACACGTCACATGGCCTGTCTGCCGCAGAGGAGTGTTAACACAACTGGATGTGGAGAGCGAAACATCACAGAATCTTTGACAAGATGTACATCAGATGAGAGGCACACGATCACTTTGAATATTGTGTCAACACGTCTTCCGTAGTACGATATGTACAAAATTACTTTTGCGTAGTTTTAAGACAGCTTTACCAGATGAAAAATTAAAAGAATTGCATTTTCCTTACGTATGCAGTTGGATTACTTTGAAAACTGGGCGCAGGTTTGTTTCCGTCAGTGAGAAGCACGCAGCACATTTCACAACGAATGACTCAGTAGTTCTGTATGTTCTTGGTCTGTTACTACAACTCACACACACACTCAACATAATCAGTGGTGATATTTTTAAAAAGCATACAAATATCTTTAAAGCTGACATTTATAGTAACTATAATCTATGCCTTGGACAAGTATTCATACCCCTTGATCTTCTTTTTCTCTCATTTTCTCAGATTACAACAAGCTTATATGTATTTTATTGGGATGTTAAGGAAGATTAATGCAAAGCAGTGCATAGTTGGGAAATAAATGAATGCAGGTATGACTTTTTAATCAATAAACTAAAAACTTTGATGTCCAAGGTATTTAACCGCATTTACTCTTATTCCCCTAAATGAAATAATGTAGCCATGATGGGCATTTATCAGTAAAGAAGCCAAGAGACCTAATGTAACTCTGGAGGAGCTGCAGAGGTAAACTACTCAGGCTGGCGAATCTAAAAGAAAGAAAGAAGAAGGGAATAGTTAATCTTTTTGTCCTTCTTACAAGATGCTGAAACTAACACTGAACCTACCTATTAAACATTGTGGTGGCAGCATCATTCTGTTGTTTTCTCAAAGTAAAATAGATGGATGCCCATAGCTATGTACAGGGAAATACTGAAAAAGAAAATGTCTTTGGGGCTACAAAAGTTCACTTTCAAAAATGAATAAAAACCTCAAATAAATGCATATAAATACATAAAATCCCAATAAAAAACATAAAAACTTGTGGTTGTGATGTGAGAAAATGTGGGAGAGTTGAAGGGTCATGAACGCTTGTGCAAGGCACTTTATAACCTTTCAGCAATATTTAGCCTGTGCAAGTTTTTTACAATAAAATGAGAGGTGGCACCTTTCTGCTCACATCAAACTCAGCATGACGCAAACTGGGAGGTTAAATGAGTCTAAACTGGCCGCAGGAAAGAGTGTCTGCTTTTATGCCGACAGCTGAATGAACGTCCTTAAATCACATTTTTTGTCATACGTAGACATTTGCCGATTTCTCCACATGAGGGCGCTGCTCTCCTGCTTTGTAATATTGTTTTTCCTCAGAAACAGGTTGACAATACCACTTGCTTTTATACTAGTCTCCCAGTTCTAAATGCATGCTGGTGTCACTTTGACATTAAATGAAAAGTGTATCTTAATAATCGATGTAGCTTGGGAGTTCATGGTTTATTTAAACTGAGATACATTTTTATGGATAAAGACATGAATTATCCTGGATCCATGTTTATTTGGGCACTGTTGCAGCATATTTACTTTATTTACATGTTATTGTAACAGCTTTGTTCTTTTTTACTTCAACGGTTTTTGCTACACAGGGACCTTGGTGGAGTCACGCAGCAACTACACATCGGTTGTTACAAAACATCGCTAAATTACATTAAAGCCAGACTGAAACCAAAGTCTCCTCTAGTTTGTACATAAGGCTATGAAGGAAGACAAAAAAAAAAAAAACATTAGAACTTGAAGGAGCCATTTAGACATGCGGGAAATGCAACAAAAATGGGCATTAGGCACATTACACAGGCACTAATGAGAGTTTTACTTGACTCCTTCATCAGAATGTCATACATTTACAATGCGTCCAGTAAGCAGTTCCTCTGAGCAGCGGTTTATGAGGGGATTTATTGGCACATCTTGTGGCAGTAGGGTTAGACTCTTGGCATTGTGCTAAAAAGCTGCATTTTCTTATAGATGAGAAACTTAAAAACCTAAAATCAAAACAACCGTGAAAGCCACAGGATGAAAACTTCAGCAACAAAACGTATAATCCTTCCAGTGCTCCCAACTGGGGCTTTTGTTAGTCAAGCACTAACAGTACGAGTTTGCTCAGGTGTAAAATTGTGCATGTCTGTTGATTGTTTTTCATTAGAAGGTCAAGACCATCCACAAACTTGGAAGGTGTAGGAGGGAGGGGGGAAATCTCATCTAGGGGGAGCTAACATTACCGCGCGATGCTACAAGCCGGAACACTAACCTGAAACGTATCTCATACTGAAAGGCATAACGGCACTACGGAGATACAACAAGTCACGACAACAGCTCTCAGGTCAGCTAAGGTGATGTGGATGCACAAACCTGGTATCCAAACAACATGTGTACCGCACCTCTTTTTTTTTTTTTTCTTTTCTTTTTTAAACAGGAACAAAGCTGTACCGGAATATTCTGCATTCAGTTTGCGGGGAAACTGTCTCACTTCCTGATCAAGGTCTGTTTGGCTCCACGGATCACAAAATGAGTGTTAATGAATATTACAGACCAGATCGCTTTTGCGTGTTACGGAGATTGCCAAAAGACCCGGAGCGGGGTCAACGACACGCTCCTAGTCCACGTCCGACGCGTCGTTGTCCGACAGATGGTAATTGGAGCCTTTGACGCGGATGTACTCGACCTGCCGCCCCTCGTCTGAGTCAGAGGCACCGCATGAGCAGAGCTGGTTTTCAAACAACGCCTCGATCTCCTCCAGGCGCCGCGCTTTGGTTTCTGGCAGGCAGCCATAGATGAAGAAGAAACCCAGCAGGGCCATGCTGGAGTACAGGAAAAAAGCTCCTGGGGTAAACAAAAAGCCGGTGGTAAGAAACTCAACGCTTCAACATTTCAGACTTTTCTTTAAAGTGTTTGTTCTATAAATGTTCTTGTTCTCATTCACCATCTGGAAAGCAGTCCTATATTGTCTGTATTTTAAGCATTTTCCAGTAGATGTTTTTTATGCTTCTATTAATCTGGGACAAACTTCTAGAAAACTGAAAAACTGCAGAAACAATGAGTTCCTTTAAATCAAGGCTAAAACCCACCTGTTTAGAGTTGCCTTTGAAGAATAATAATTGGAAAATCGATCAGTGTATTTGATGTATATTTGCTTGATGCTTCTGAAGATGGCATTTGACAAAATGTTGGTTAGTGTATTATGTTTTTCATGGGGTAAAGCACTGTATCATTTGTGGTCTTTTTTTTGTAATCTTTTAAAAATTGCTAATTTTGTCATTTTTAATCTGAAAAAGTAGGAAATTCCAACATGCAAAGGATGTGTAGGAACCCTCGTAAAAGAATCACTAGTTGTGACAGCAGATCCAAGAAGCAGTTATTACAGGATGTTAATCGCCTACACACTTCAACAGAAGATTAAAGTACAATCTGTTGAGGAAAAAAAAAAAAGACGAAAGTTTTACCACGCTGAAATATTGCTGTCAGACTGCCAGCGAGGATATGATTTGAAGTAACAGGTTCCTGTCAGACTTTCATTACAGCAGGGTTAATATAGCACGGAGAACTACAAAACGCATCTGGTAATAGGAATTCATACATAAAATGCCAAAGGTTTAATGAGATATCCTAGCTCCTCTGATCTCCATTTCCTCCATGTCGAAGCAAATCGCCGTATTTCTTACAGTTATGGATAATTGTATGTTAAATACCACCTCTGGGTCAACGTCAAGCTTTTTTTTGTTTTTCCACCTAGGCGAATGGGTTAACAACAGGTTAAATCGATCATTTGCCCAGGAAGTCTCAATCATCACCTTTGATTGATTGATTTTCTACCGTCACTAAAGGGCAGCCTCTGTCTGTCTGAGGAGAAACAACAAACAACCTTGCTAGGTATCAATTCTTTCCTTTTAAAATGGTTTTGACTCAAGAGGTCTAGAAGATCTTGCTTTATGTGTGAAACTGGAAATGGCAGACATCAATGACATAAAAATACTGACCAAAGTAGGTGAGGTACTGAGCCAAATGGAGGAAGGTGAGAGACACCAAGATGTTGAAGGTCCAGTTGACTCCAGCAGCGCAGGCGTTCCCTGTGCTCCTCGCCCATAAGGGATAGATCTCTGAGTTAATGGTCCATGGCATTGGTCCCATACCTGGTAGAGAGAAATTAACCGTCAGCCTCGATAGGTGCGCTTAGTGTTATGGAGTCAGAACATTTTTTGAGGAAAGAGATTTCTTAATTAACTGCTTTGATTTTTAAGTGATCTTGTCCGAAGACTATCTATCACAACTAGCAAGTTATTCACTTGAACATTCAACTTGAGTTTTCTAAAGACCAACAAAATGCAACGGCAATCTTAATCTTTTGGATCATTTATCAAATGCTGCGATCAAGCTCTATGCAGATGACATAGTGGTGTATTGTTAATACCCAGTAGTTTTTGAAGTGTTTTAATTTAATGGTTGATTTTGATGTCAGTTTAACAGCTTGATTTTATAGAGTATTCTCCAGAAAATAGCCTGGATTCGAAAGTTGTTAATCTACAACAGCGACTGATTGAGTTTTCCAACGCCCAATAAACGCCTCGAACATGACTGACCGAACTGTCCTGTGGTCTGTGGGATAGTTTATCGAATGTTGCATTCAATCTTCATGCAAAATGATCTTTTGTTCATCTCCATCAATACTTCAAAACTTTGACTCCAGTCTGTCTTTGATGTTGTTCAGTTGATGTTAGATTGAAACGCAGAGTTTGTAGCAAAAAATAGTGTTCTAAAATAAACATTGAACCTGTTTAAGGGACTGAAATAAGTAAACGTGATGAAGCATGGTTTCCACAACTTTTTGTTGCATTTTTGGATTATAGTGATCTACTCTTAAAGTACTCTACCAGGCTTGTTTTTACAGCTTTAGGAATGTCTTTTTTGTTTCTCTTTTGTCACACTTGAAAGTTTTTCAAATCAAACACATTTTTAATATCAAACAAATTAAACCGAGTAAATGCACAATATAGTTTTCAAATGATAAAAACTGGATTTGCCACCTTTTTGACAAAGGGTTTTGTAGTGGCATCTTCATAGCCTACTTCATGATGTCGGTCACGTGCTATGTAAGGGATTTTTTTTATTTGATTAAAATTAGTTTAGTGGTCTAAACCATTTCAGTGCGACAAGAAGACAAAAGTAGAAGAACGCCGTAAATGACTGAAATATTGTTACTGTATGTACATTTTCTGATTTTCCAATTTGATGTGGGGTTTGTAGGTTGTTACCTTTGTGTTTATTTTATTTGTTGGAACTTAAAAGAATTTATTTTAGCCATATCTACCTTAAAAAGAAAAGAGATTTTAATCTCAATGAAACGAAATACATTTTAATTTGATGCCTGTAGATTTAAACAGATGAAGAAATTGGAAAAAAATAAAGATGGAAGCTGAAAATATGAGTCTAACCTGATTTGTTTAAATGTATCATATACATAAAGTTTGGCATCTCAATTGCTCAAAACCTAAAAGAAATGAAGTGCTTGTGTCTCTTTGTCCTCTCTAACCCTACTGAACTGTTTTCTAATAGACTATTAACTGCTTTAAAGTGAAACAGAAACTTTTGCATTTAAAGTACTAGACTACAGAAAATTAATTCAGATTGCAGATAACACCAAATAGTAAAAGGTAAATAAAGTCCTTAGGTAAATTTGTTAATTTTTCAGAATTAAGATTGATACAAGGACACATATAAAACGAAAAAACAGTGCATAACGGATTCTAGATGAATAATCTCCCTCAAATCTTTCTGAATGAATAGTTTCATCTTCTTACCTGGAGCAAAAGCAGCTAGGTAGAGCACCAGCCCCAACAAAACCAGCCAAGAAAATGAGGTGGGGCAGTAGTTATAGGCCCAGTAGGTCTGATCTCTCATGAGGGTAGAGTTTGAACATCTGAAAGAGGGAGACACATTCCTTTTGGTTTTCTGGTCAGCAGAATGCGGGATCTGGAGGGGATGCGCCTCGCCCTGCGATCTGGTACGTCCCGCGAGCATGCCGGGACTCACGCTGTGACTCACCTGCCCCACGCCGCTCGCTCGGTGGTGGCCTTATTGACCGGCACGCAGGAGGAGGCCAGGAGAGTCGAGCCGTTCTCACGGTAACAGAAACCACAGCGAGGGTCCAGCATGCATGGCTCACACATTCTGCACACCAGACAGGAGGAAATGCACACATAAGCAAAGTGATGCACCAAAGCAGGGAATGGTGCCCTGGGCAAGCCCCTCCTCCTGTCGCACTCCAACCAATTAAAATGCAAGCAGAAAGCTGGTAGTGTAGTCTTTCAGTACAGCTAAGGGAAACTTACCCCATTGCACAGGCTAACAGTTATAAACTTATTCAAAGGACCACTGACAGATAAGATATATTTTATTTATTTTCTAGGTATTGGGCACCCTATCCATTACTGATACCGCCCTGGGCAACTGCCAATATCAAAACCCACAACTCTATTGAAGACAAATGACTTTGTTTCTCATTTGTTCTTAAGTTTCTTTTAGGGAAGCAAGTTTAATGAGTTAATCTAAGATTATCAATTGACTAACAATTAATTGATAAGCGGCCACTTTTTTAAAAATCTCAGTTTTGTCTTATATGAAGAGGGTCGACTCTCTTAATCTAATAAACCACAAATGGACAATTTATTGTAATTATTTGCATCCCTAATTTCCTTGTGTTACTTTCAACTATCTTTTAGCTTGTTCCAACAGTGTTTGTAGTTACCTCTTCACAAAAATTGTGTTTAATTAATATTAAACTTTGATATTTACATATAACATATTATACCTTATTTACTCTGACAAAAAAAAATAAAAATAGAAGAAACATTTAAGTGTACAAATAGCTTTTCACACTACTGAGGTAATAAAGTAGATGAACTTCAGATGATAACAGAGAAAAGCAGGCAGTGATGGTCCTGAAACTAGTGGTCGCTGAAAGCATGTGTGGGAACACAGAGTGGTAAAAGCACTCTTCAAATTACTCTTGTCTTTTTGTATGTGTATGTGTGTGTGTGTGTGTGTGTGTGTGCGTGCGTGTGTGTATGCGTGTGTTTGTTGAGGGTAGTGGAATTACAGGGAGTTGGTTCTGGTCAGTGAGTCCATTAGCCGTTGTTTTTCATCAGAATGAGTGTTTTGTCTTCTCTCTTTGTTAGTGAGAGTAAATTGGCATCAGATCTCTGTCTCACACGAAGAAACACTGAAGCTGTGTGAGTATGTGTGTGTGTGTGTGTGTGTGTTTGCGTGTGTGTGTGTGTGTGTGTGTGTGTGTGTGGTAGGGGGTGCCCTTTGTAGCTTATGGAGACAAGCTAAGCCAACTGTAGGCATTTGGAAAAGAAAAATGAATCCCATGTGGAACGAATGTGACATTAGCAGCAATAATCAAACATTGACGAGTAACTCTCTAACTCTGGTTTATAATAATATAAAGCTCTATCAGCAATTATAAAGTGTTACAATAAAGTGTTATGTTTTTAAAAAATAAGGAAATAAAAGTTGAAATACTTCACGATTAAACATTTATAAATGATGACACCACTATTGTAAACGCGGGTTGAACGGGCGAAGCTCAGTTTTGCATTTCTGCCACACACACGCACACACACGCACGCACGCACGCACACACACACACACCTTTTTGAAAGTATCCCAAACATTTCAATTTTGGTAATTGGGGTTAGACTAGTGCAGTGCCTGCATAACATATTGAAATTTGTAGTGGAAACGTGACAAAGCATGAAAAACCCCCCCTCTTGCATTCTGTCATCAGTAGAAATAATTAGCCGTATAAAACCATGAAGTGAACCCAACAACCAGAGCATGACTTCAGATGTTAAGACAGTTACTAACCTCCTAAACACTCAACTTCATTTAATAAATGATACATTTTGGCTTCATATAAAAAGAAAAAAGCCTCCCCGGACCCTAAAAAATAGAGAAAATAAACACAATTGTGAAAATTATAAAAATGCAAACCTACTAAACCTAGTGTGGTTCTAAATGCTGCGGTAGATTTTTTTGATGTTGTACCGTCTTGTAAAAAATAAATAAAAAAATAAATATTTGATTCTTTCAAAAGTAATGTTTACATCAATTTTTGTATTCACCTCCAGAAAGAAGATGATTTAATTCCAGCTAAACACCAAACCGTCTTTCTGTCATTAAATAAGAGTGAAAAAAAGTTCAAAAGCCTCGACCCCTAACGGTTATAAAAGTCCAAACAAGTTCCTCCGCAAATTGGAATTTCAAATTATTTTGAGACATTTTCAGACTCATAAACTTTTTAGGCAATCTTCTTTCTGAAAGCTCTTTTCAGATTCTCATGTTAAACAATCATAAGCCTGAGCATGTAAATAAAAAACTAAATGTGGTTTTAAAAGCCATAATCAATATCTACTTCCCGTAAGAAACTGACTTCTCATGATTATTTCACACGACCAAAATAAATAAATCATCACGAGAGGGCGACACACGTGCAAAAACAGCCAGAAGGTCAGCCATTCGCTTATTAGCAAATACTATAAATGGATAAAGGTTATCTCAGGCGCCACGGGTTTTAATTAAGAAATGAAACATCCGAGTCTGTAATTTGCTGAATGTCAACACTGCAGTTTATGTTACGTTTGTTTTACCAACTTAATGCTTTCTAACATACACAAAGGATTCAAGACTACAGTGCAGTTAGAAAAGTAGCTTTAAGCAGAAATCAACTTAAATATTATCAGCATATTGTAATATATGACATGTGGATCTGAAAGCTGCTCCCAGATCACTGGAGAAGTGAGTTGGAAACCCAGATCCGACCTGGATTTGTGTTTTTACTCACTGGTACTTGGAGCAGGTGGAGTTAGCCATGACCGGGTCCAGAGGGTGGACAGTAACCGGGGGACTGTGCTGAGCAGACATGAGAAAACCTACGGCCAGCAGACTTAAACTCAAACATGTACCTGTTGAAAAAACGAAATGAGGATTAGTTTCTTCGCCTGCTGGGGACCGCTGGTCTCCCTGCAGCTCTTTGTGTCTCACCTATAATGCTGCCCAAAGTCAGCTTCCTGCGGCCCACCCTCTCCACAAGCCACACCCCCAGAAGGGTGAACAGGAAGTTGGTGAGGGTGGTGAGCCCTGCCAACCAGATTGCCAGCCTGTCATCACGCACCCCTGACATCTGCAAGATGGTGGCGCTGTAGTACCTGAAGAAACGGTAAAAAAAAAAAAAAAGACTGTAACCTTTCTTTTGCTGAGATTTTCATGACACACTTCACAAGTGCTGTCAAAGCCACGATTGTTTTAATTCCTTACCAACAAAAAGCTGAAAAGCATCTAAATGTGTATGAACACTTTGCTGGACCACCTTTGGTTGTAATTACATCATTTAGGGCTGCAACTAACAAGTAATTCTGACGATTAATCAATTATTCTGACAACTAATCGAGTGTTCTGACGATTAATCAAATAATCAGATTTAAAAATGGGCACATTCAGCAAATTTTTCATTGAAGCCTTTTCATATATCGTTTTAGAAATACATTAAGAGATGCAAATAAATAATCATATATATGTTTAATAACTTATATTTTATTGTCTAAAATGCGAGTTTGCTGTTTGAGCAAGATAGCAATTAATCGATTACTGAATTAGTTGACGATTATTTGAATAATCAATTCATCGCGATCAATTCGATTAATCACTTCTCCCTTAACATTATTATTCTACAAAAAGCTACATAAAAGCCCCTACAAGTTAGTTTTCATTGTGAGCAGTCTTGTAACTCAACAGTTAACCTCCACAGCCCCCCTCTGCACCGGCGAGGCCAAGTAAATAAACCGACTGCGACCTCTCCTCTTCAACCACCCATCCAGCAATCAGCCTCCCTGCTTCAGCGCCATCCACTCGTGTACAGACAGTTTACCAGGCAGCTATAAATAGTTCTGCCCCCAGTCAATCTCCGCGGCTCTTCCTCTCTCATACTGTGTCATAATTATACCAGGGACTCGGTGCCCCGTGTTGCCCCGTGTAGGCAGATTGCCTCCAATCATCATCAGCAGGCCTCTCATGGCAGCTCGGGTCAACAAGACCTACGTCTGCAAATGGGTCTGTTTTATGCTTCAGTTCTGATCTCATGAGACCGAGTCAAAGAATCACATGTAAAGTTGGAATTGCTCACATTTAGTGTGAAGTTAAAGCTGGAAACTGGCTAATCTGGTGTTTCGTGATCTTTTTCTGGCCTTATTTGTTACGTTTTGTTACGTTTAATGCCAGCAACAGCATGCAGTTGGTATGGAAGTTTGTTTCTGAGTGGAAAATAGTAAAATTCAACTTTTGGGGCATCTCTGGTTTTATTTTTAGTCTTTACTCTTTAAAACATTTAAAGGTGAACAATGCTTCTAAAAGCTTTCTATGCAGGTCGGTACATATGGGTACCAGCTATATAGAAAGGTGTCGCCTATCTAGGCTTATTTTTAACTTACTCTGTGATGTAACTATGTTTATGAAATAATGAGATTCTGTTTTATTCCCCAAACTCTACTGAACTGATCTATAGCTCAGGTATTTGTATTAAAACATTTCTCTTGTTATGTAGGACAGTTTCACATTATGAAAAATAGTGCTCTTATTTTTCTGATTTTTACCTTTTTTTATTTATTGTTCTATTATTGGCATTTTAAAAATGCCCATGCTGATTAGATTGGGGAAAAAAAATCTTCATAGGATGCAAATACAATCAAATTATTGTAAATGTGTGTATTGTTTAGCTTGATCGGAGTGTGAAGGAACTTTGGATTTTATGGGTTTATGTGAAAAAGCGCCTCATAGTCATAAAACACGGTGGAGGATCTGTAATGCTGTGGGAATAAGCACTTCAAATTTTGGTCGTATCAAAAAAAGAGATTCTTAACAAAACAAAATCAACCGGTTTTTTCACATTATGACACCTTTTGCCCGATTTTATATTACAAAAACACTTTTTTTTTTCTTTTTTTCTTTTTTTACATTTAAGCATATATAGCAGTCGCCAGGTGAGCGCTTTTTGAAGAATACATAATCTGAGTCAGATTGAAAAGCTTCAACCTGTTAGTGGTGCAGTTGGTTGGCATTGTAATCTTCACCATGGGGTAAAAATGAGCCATTTTTTACTCCCTGTATGAGGAAAAGATGGGAACATAATAGAGGCGGCACCGCGAGAGGGAGATACTCATTAAAGAAAAAGCCAAACTTAAAACGTCTCCTGCATCGTCTGCCTCTCTGCGTCTTTACAGGCGGCTCTGGATTCTGCTTTTCATCCCTTCAAAAGAATCCCTATCGCTCTTTTGTCCTCTCTCTTTTCACTCGTCCTCTCGCTCTCTCTCTCTCTCTCCTTCCCAAAACAGGATGTTTAATTGACAGATTTGCATAACAGCATTGTGCATTTTTTTTCTGCCATGGGATTCAACCAGATGAAACGAAACAACAAAAAAGAGCAAACAGAAGTGTGGCGAGAAGAAAGTCATTTACAGACTGCTATAAGAGAAATTAGGAAGGGATGTATTTGTTTCTCCACAAACTTATATTTTACTTGCATGCCAGTGAACGCGTTCATCGGAGAGATGTGTACAGCAGACATGGGGGTGGGATTTGGAGCAGCAGCAGGAGAAAAAAGCTCTATTTCTGGGCGCAGCGGTCCTTCACAACCTGCTGCGCTCCATCTCCACCCCAGCATCGCACTGATTACACCGCAAACACACACACACACACGCGCACAATGTTAAGATTTACAAAATTCCCTCTGAAACTTTCCCTCACCACTTTGCCGGGAACAGCTGGGAAGAAATGCACGTCTGATACGTGCCGGGCTGAAGGAGTCGACTTGTTAATCTATTATTAATGTAATTGGCTGTCTGCGCCTCCTTCGCTCCTGTTAGGCAGTGAGGCTACGCTCTGCATCTTCTTTCTTGTTGTTAAAAAAAAAATCACACCTTGTGACACTATTTGCATTTTTCCAGGTTGGAGAATCAAGCAAGTTTCACATGCGATTTAGTTCAAGGAAATAAATGTAAAAATGTGGGGGAAACAAACTAACTTTCACAAACTTAAAGCTGCTGTCACACTGTCTTATCGTAGCATGTGCGGTGTAATTAATAAAACAAATCATGTTAAGTAGGTCTAAATATTAGGAAACTTTTTGGTCACCAGTTGATAAATCTGCTTTATTGGTGCAAACATCTTGAAATGCTAAATAGAATCAGAGGTTCTAGTTCATCTAATGCTACAGTTTAAATTTAGAGGGTGAAATACATAAAAGTACCTCTGGGTGTTGCATGGCAATAAAGAAAACAGTTACATTTTTCTCTTTTCTCAAGATCCTTTTGCAGTGCTGAGTGACACAAACCTTCAAGGTTTAGGACATTAGTCCTGACAGCATGCGACACCTCTCAGCCTGAAGTACCTATAGGTGTGAACACGTGTTACTGGATGACAGGACAACCAGCAGGAAAGGCTGATAAAACAGCAGCCTAAGGTAGCTCTCTGTGTGGCAGCCAGTGGTTTTTTTTAGTCTGTTTTTACCTCTTTTTTTATTTGTTCAGCTTATAAGAAAAAGGCATTGTTACATGAAATTGCATGATGGGATGACTACATGTCTTTAGGGGTCCAGAGGCGTTTCCAGGCCAAACGGGATATATAGTCCTTCCAGTTATATCAGGGTCTTCCCTCAATAAATAAAGCCTTCAATTCATTTACTTTGAATTGAAAATGACTTCAGATCATATGTAGTACAACCACAAACAGTATGACTCTATGGCATTGATGAAAGGACAAATTGTATGACAACAACTCAGATTTATGTCAGCGAATCACGACCAACTGTACTCCCAAAAAGATGGGTACAAAAACTGCAGTTCATTTCATGAGCTGTGTTTCCATTACAAACTTCGTCAATGTTCCGCTAAAGTCGAAAAAAACAAAATTTCGCAATTGTTGTGTTTCCGTTAAATAAGAGCATTTGGAATCACGTGCGAATAAGTTTGTTGTTGATAAAAAACACGCCGCGCCTTCATCTCGACTACTTCCTGTTGTCTTCTTCTTCGCCGTTTCTGTCAGCAGTAACATCCTGTTGTTGATCATGTGACTTATGTGATGTGAAAAAAGTGTTTCCGTTTCAATTTTGTGAAATAACCCCAAAAAAAATAATATTCTGAGTTCAGTACACAGAAAGTCTGTTGTTCAGTCATATTACCTTTTTCTCTCAAAAACAAATGTCGTTGCTTTATTTTGTACACCAAGCACATACATTTGTACACACATCCAACAAATATCTTATTCATTCAAGAATCCAAAAAAATAAAAAATAAAGGTGGAAGGAGTAAAAGCAGGAAGAGAGATGAAGCCTAAAAGTTGTTTTTTACTTCTTGATTTTTTTTCTTCTTTTAATTAAGTGGCTTGAACTGGAAAAACACCTGATGAGACAACAGCAACAAAACTTAATACAGGGTTGACCTTTGGATAGCTCCTCGCTGGTTTTTGCCCTATTTTACATGAGCGGTGAAAGCATGAAGCTGAGTCATGGCTGACATTTTCTGGCACATTTCAGGATTGTTCCGGGGGACCGGGGACTCTTGGGAGGAACGCAACATGCGGTATAATGGGCCGTGCTGGGCGGCTTCGGGTTATTCAGACAGGAAACTACAAATTACTTGACGGTTTAATCAGAAAAAGTTTAGCACGGAACTTCAACGTAACGATTTTTAATAACAGAAAATATGATTGAGAGTTGGTCTATGATAGAGTTGTTGTTTTTTTTAAATATATTGTAGTCTTAATTCTTGACCTTAAACATTTGAAAAATGTTCCGTATTAGCTTATTAGCACGTAGCACAAGTTGTACGACTTACTCGTATCGGAAAACTCATGACCTTTTGTTTTTTAAGCAGCAGTGTGATGGAGTCAGTGAGTAAGAGAGAGCAGAGAAAACACAAGGAGTCATAAGCAGAGAACTGGAAGTGAGAGAAAGACGGAAAGGTGAGAGGAAGAACAAACGGAGGGAGAGAAGACAAAAAGGATCAACGTAGGTGGGAAAGCGGGAACAAACGGACAGCCAGGAGAAAAGGTGTGGAGACGAGAGAGAGAGCGAAAGAAACAGGGAGCATGCGTGTGAGACATAAAGAGACGGAGATTCTCCAGGGAAGTGGCCTATTTTGCAAATGAATGCATATGAACACTGAGCTGCATCATGTTAATGCTGGAACAGAAATCATTCAGCCCAAATGGATGAGACTGGCTGTTCTGACTCTGAACCGCCGCGGTCTGAAGCCACCGTTCATCAACACAAAACAAAAATCCGCTTTGGTTTTACCTCTGCTTCATTCCTCCTGACCCTACATTAGTGCAAAAAAAAAAAAACATTTTCAAAGACATTGTTAGACCATGAATCCATTACAGGGTTGTGGAAGGTACATCCTGGCCAGGTGTGGGAGATAATCCTTATTGGCAGTCCTGGACGGTCCGTCTCCCAAGAGCCACTCCATTCGGCTCTCCAGGCAGAGTAAGGCAGAAGCTAGGCATCGTTATTATTTGTCAAAGCCACCATCGCTGGCTTTTCTCTGGGTGAATGTGGAAAAGCAGTAACACATCACACTGGTTTCTGAGCAGCTCAGAGCTTTGGATATTCCAGGAAATGCAAAAAAAAAAAAAAAAAAAAAAAATCACATTTCAACGGGTAAAATCCCTGAAATCCTAAGTTTCCAATTTAATCAACACTAAAATGATTTTGTGTTAAAATAAATCATTTTAACACGATTATCAATGTGGGTTTTCACAAAGATGGCAAAAATTGCTCGTGTGTGTGAACTTTGTCTCACACTCAATTATGTATTTATACCCATATTAGGACTTTGGATTGACTTCTGTTCAATTTTGACCTATACTTATTCCTGACCCTAACCATTACCAGTATATTCATAATCCTAACATGACCAAGCTTTGGTCCCCATAAGCTCAATCTGTCCTCAAAACATTAGTAAATATGCCAGAAAAGTTCCTAAATGGGCATCATAAAGGAGTGCACATAGAGCAGTCACTCAGGGCTCACCTTGAGGGAAAATGCTGCAGATCTGTCTTCCGAAATATCAAAAAGTTGCCTCTGAAAAACCCACTGAAAGTCTTTAGTTTAACTCCAACTCTTTAAAAAGTGTCTTTAAATGAAGTCAAGGTGTACATTTCCTCACATTTAAACCAAAAAAAAAATTTTCAGTCAAAAAGTCTCAAAAACGTGAAATCCAATCGGTACAGTCATGGCAAATTAGACATGATTGTTAATTCAATAAAAAAATAAGACCAGAAATGTAAAAGCTTGTGTAAAAATAGGCACAATATGTAAAAAAAAGTTCTATTTAAAATCCACAAAACACTGAAGTTAAATCAGAATTTAAAGGGTGAGTAGTTTCGTGCCAGATTTCCCTGGGGGTACGGTAAGCGTTCTCGGTGCCGTTTGTGGGGTAACAGAGGCGTTACGGTGTGTGTAGTTGGTTCCACTGGTCAGTTTCGTTGTTGATGCAGGCCAGTTGGCCTTCACAGATGGTCACCAGACAAATGTCATGTTGGAAATGTCACGCCAAGCCTGTTTTACATGGTCACTCTGTCGGGCGGCCCACAGGGAGCTGGCGCTCTGTTCGGAACACAAAGAGGACAAAAAAAATAAATAAAAAGCTGCTTTTTGTCACCTCACGCTTCTGTTTGCCTGTTCTAAAGTTGTTCATAGGCGCCTCAATAAAAACATCTCTTGCTATTGCTTCAACTGGATTCTCAGCGTGGCCTCATTAATGAGACTCGTTCAAATTCCCCCCCATTAATCAAATGCAAAGCGAAAGACGCCGAGTCACACACAACATGCACCACAGCGTGAGGTGTGATTAATTTGCAGATGAGAGGTCCGTAGAGTGCATGCACACATTCTTATACTCAATAAAGTCTCATAAATGGATGTGACATTTACACAAGCCACACAGGACTCTCTGGTTATGTTCTCTGATTGCACATGGCATCTCCCTTCGTCTGTAGATAAAAGAAGCACGTTTTAAAAAAGTTCAAAACAAAGTGATTTCAAAGGAAAATGGTTGAAAACGCTCTGCTAGGAAGGAATTTACACCATTCCGGTCCATTTGGAAGAGCATACGGAAAGTAGTAGAAGAGAAAATGAATCTCGTTTACAGTTTGGGGACAGATTTAAATGGACGGTTTAAAGGGACAGATGACATCAACAAAGAAACGACATGGTGATCGCAGGCAAACGTGATTGAACTGGCTGATTCAACCAACGACACCCACAAACAGTCCAAGAAATTATCGTTAAGCTCACTATATCTGGCAACCAAGAGACCAGAAACCACTAAACTCTCCAATACAAGACATCAAACCTCAACACACCTGGGGGAAACTTTTTGAACACCATCAAGGCAAACTGACTACAGAGTTCCTTTTATGTTCGTCCAATAGGGTTCAATGGAGTCTCTCAACAAAAGAGAAACTCCATCAGGTCAGTGATAGAAAGACACCACCAGTCAGGCAACTACTTCGACAACTGCACCCCCCCAAACCTTTATTCCAGCGCTCAGAATCCCAGTGCAAACCAGGACCACCTAGACGTGTTCCACCAGCATTGGTGGCCACCAATGTGGAGCTTGACAGAAGGGCCAATCTTTTAGTGTGTAGATTAGTCTGCTGACTATGAATTAATGATGCTTAA
Source organism: Poecilia formosa (assembly GCF_000485575.1). NCBI lineage: Eukaryota > Metazoa > Chordata > Actinopteri > Cyprinodontiformes > Poeciliidae > Poecilia > Poecilia formosa. The sequence goes on along the minus strand of NW_006799948.1, from coordinate 797,305 downwards.
ACTGAATATGTTGATATTCCACAGTTCTACATGTGCTGTTCTGTTTGATATCTCTCTTTACACCTCCAACAGATTGGCGCCCACTCTGCTTGTTGGTTTGGTCACAGAACATATGCTTTGACCGCACATATTGGTGCTTGAAAGCTTATTTTCCGGGATATTCTACGTTTCTGCATCAATGTGATGTAAAATGTTGCTATTGTCAGTCAGCAGGACAACATCCAGAATTTAAAAACGGCAGTAATCGGGATTGGAGCCCACTTTTTCTTTCTGTTTCATAATCATACACTGCAGTGCCCACCAGCTCACCACGACCTTTACTTGCATGATTATGAGGATAATTGAATCTAAATGATCTTGTGGCTAGTTTGAATCGATGATATCTACGTCTTCCTACTGCTGGATGACATCAACATTTATGAGCAACCGAGATAGAGATACAGTGCAAAATGATAGCCTATATTTATCTCAATGCAGCTGCCCATCCCTTTATTTGTCGGGGGGACAATTAGGCAGGAAGGAACTCTGGGATATAAACACATGCAGGTAGAATGATAAGCTCCTTCTTCTTCCTGACTGATGTATTATTTACCAATCTGTTGCTTCTCCCTCAGGCCAATAAGACGGTTTATGAATATTAAATGCGTGCTGGCATGTGAGGGCAGGAAAGTTATTTATATGGCATCTGGGGTCCAGAGAGTGAGAGGACCTGACATGTGAGTTCAGATCAACCTGCCGGCTTGTCCGTAGCCATGTTTAGGTCTGCATATTTGGCAGTTTTCAAGACTTTTCATATTGCATCACGTTTACTTGTCCAATACTTTGGTGCTCAACTCCTGCAGGCATAAACTGGGATTTCTGTAGAGCAGGGAGTAGAAAACATGTATCGACGTTGACGCTTTATGTTCTGTTCGCCAACTATAACACCGAAATGAAGAGATCGCGCAAAAATTCGCGTGATAGGTGGACGGAGCCTGGCGCTGCAAGGTTGGAGACCTTGTCCTGTTAGGCGACGGGGCCTGGATAATACCCGTGTTAAACGGACGGTGGAGTCCGGTATGTTTTTATCTTTTTCTATTCTTTTCTTTTCTCTTTCTTACTGTTTATTCAATGTCACATGCTGTTTTTATTTTGTTTAATTATGTAAAGCTCCTTGAAATGCCTTGCTGCTGGAATGTGCTATACAAATTAAATTTGATTGATTGACTGAATTTGAATGTGCCTCCTGTTCACATGCAGGATTATTCGACTGCAGATTTATCAGCGGCAGTAAGTTAATGCTTTTCCTAATGGGTGGATGAGCAGGTATAGACAATGAACAGATAAACCCTGTAGTATTTGCAAAAGATTAATTAATGAAAAAAAACATGTATTTTTATGGGTCCTGGACCACTCCACCCTCCACCATGTAAAATCCAAATATTATACATTGTGTTTGTGGATGTCATCCGATTAAAGGTGCGGATACCTTTGCAAGACCCCGCAGCTTCAACAGGTGGATGTGAAAGAAAAATCAACCACGGATGGCTGTAAACGCATCTGTGCCCAAGCAGAGTCATTGAAAATGGAGCCTGTACTAATGGAGACAGGAAGTCATTTTACCCACTTGTCATCCCATGTTAGCGAAAGCCGCTAAACTGGTTCCACTCATTTGCTGTGTGGGCTCATCCGAGATGTTATTACCCTCGGTGCTGTGTGTGTTTGTGTCAGTGGATTTTCACTGCTCCACCAAGATGAACTTCATCTAAGTTTGTTTGCATAAATGCATGTCATTAGCTGGCACACCGCCGCTGATGGGAGAGCTAATTTGCATCTGAGCATGCACGGCCAGGGCCGAGTGTGTTCCGTATGCGAGTGTGGGAATGAAGCAGCACGTCAGATCGTCCAAACAGCACCTCTGAGCGTGTGAGCTGCTTTTTAATGCTGAAATCTGAGCGCCGTGGTTTGAATTCAGTCGGAATTTCCTCGGCACCCGAGGTCTGAAGAGCCGTTCCTGCGTATTGTTAAGACCCTAGAAATTAACATCACACAAGGATGACAGGATGAAATACAAAAAAGCAGTTCTCATGATGCTTCCATTCATTACGAATAAAAAAGCAGCCGACAACACAAAGTAGACAAAAAGCTCTCAACGGCCCCCACACATCATGCTCCAATTTACAAAAAAGAAAAATAAATCGAGGACAGATGACAAATAAAGTCATTCTCTCATCTTAGGAAGTAATTTCTAAGACTTTGGGGCTCCATCAAACCATATTTCAACTCATTATCCACAAATAGGAAACACAAATACCTCCAAGAGTTCATTGCCAACTCCTTTGCTCAAAACCCAGAACAAAATCTAGAGCCACACAGGCCTCACCTGTCACAGCTAAAATCTGTTTTTATGATTCAACAACAAGAAAGAGACCAGACGAATATGGCATCCGTGGACGATCAAAACCACTGCTGACCAGTGTCGCCAGAAACACAAGAAATTTGTAAGGGTGGAGATAATACCAGTAATGTAAAGTGGAAGTAGACGGGCCAATATGAGATGATAGCTGACCACTATACTGTGCCTCTGTACTTTCCAACCTCTCCATCACAATTTGCCCTTCATGCCAGCTCCTTGGACTCATTTGCAGTACATTTCTACTTCAGCTCTAACTGAGGGACTTGAGTTGCAGGCTATTTTAGAGCATATTTGACTGAAAAGGAAGAGAGAGAGAGAAAAAAAATCTGTGAACTCATCCAATCTACTTCTGTCAAGTCCCTGATATGAGAGACCAGAGTGGAATAGCACAGCGACAGACAATATGTGCCTTTCTAGAGTCGTTTGCATTTCTTTTGACGGTCTGCCACGCTCCTTTACAGCCCTTTTCTTTTCTTTCTCGATGCCAGACCTGGTGGTTTAATCGGCTAAAGCAGCTAGGGAAGCTCGTCTCCAGGCCGTGGTGATTTACTGCCACCTCAGACCTCGTTTATATCTGACTGACTAACAAGCCTTGGATGGCGACTTTGCATGAGCGACACAAGCCCGGTGGTACAATCTGCCAATCTTAATAATTTCCCACCATAAACCACTCCAACCTTTATTTTTCTCCAAACAGGACCGTAATTTAGCAAATGAACATCGTGTCAAGTTGGGGAGGAAAAAAAAGAAAAACAAGAAGTAATGACTGAGACCACAAACCCATTAGGAATGTGTTTACTGAGGCAGGAAATCAAGAAAATGAGGGTTATTTCTTCACACATTTTCTTATTATTATACACGTCTTGACGTTTATGACCCTTGTGTTTGTTTGCTTTTTGACTCAGTCTCACTTCGCAGTAAAGCTTATGTAGCGTCTCAAACTGCAAAAGTCCAGATGGCGCTCACCTCATTGCTGTCATATTAAAAGGAAAATAAAATTTATCAAAGTTTTTTATGTTCTTTAATTAAAGAAAACGATACAAAGTTGTTCGTGTAACAAAAGTATCCTGCTGGATTTCACCGATATCACCAATTTTAGAGTCATGCTTAAAACAATATATATATATTTTTTTCAAACTTCTACCTCTTTTCATTCAAGTCAAATCTTGAGTGCCAAACTTAGAGTCCGAGTCAAGTCTTGAGATTCACGAGTTAGGTCCGATTGAAGTCTCAAACCCTCAATCCTAGTCGAGTCTCCCATCTCAAATTCTTAATTCCAAGCCTCAAGATTAGTCTAATCTTAAGTCCCAGATCATAAAACACTAATATCCCAATTCTAAGTCTCGATTTTCATAAAGCTTCCTTCATCTTGCTTTGATCTTGTGACGATGCCCCCGGCCTGATTACTGAATAACTATAAAACTGATCCATGGACGACGGCGTCCACTACTAGTGCTGCAAACGGTGCTACGCTGTGTGACGTCAACTTTCTTCTTCTGGAAATGCGGGTCTATTTGCTCGCAAACTGAACAACCATGAAAAAAAAAAAAAAAGCATTCCAGCAAAAAACAAAATCGAGCAACATGACAGGTCTACCAACTCCAACCCTCCAGGATGGGTATGTTGCGCGTTTTAGACGTATCTCTGCTGTGTCATGTTTTAAGTTATGCATTGGTCTGGGAATGAATCATTCATTTGATTCATGCAAAACCTTTAAACCATGCAGCCCCTTAACACCAACACTGAACACCGCTGATCTATAAGGAGCCGCAGATGCGACAACTGCATTATGCTGCTTCTGCTTCTCGACTCAAGGGAGGAAAAAAAAAAAAAATCAAACTTTATATCTTACATCATCTCAAATGCTTCAGTTTGGTTTTCCATTTATTTTTCAAAAAGCATTATGTAATTAACCATTGTTTGTAGGAGTAAGTAAAGAGGATATTTGCATGCGCTGGGAGAGCAGTGTAGCCGAACAAGTCGTCCACTAATTGGATGTTTCCATCTCTTGATCATCCGGTCCCACATTTCACGGGGATGAAATCCAGAATCCCTCCCTAATTGCCCTTCATGTTTCATCACCAGTAAAAAAAAAAAAGTGTTATATATAATTTAAAAAGGCAATGTGTCAAAGCTATTATCCAAATACCTGTGGGGGAGTCCACAGGAGGAAGATATGGGATGCAGTCCGCTTTATGTTTAAGTGCAAAACTCATTAGCGCTACTGATAAAAAATATTAGCTGGAGCAGCACAGCTAATATCTGTTCTTATTTTTCAGGTAATTATGCTTCACTTGTTTTGACAGTGTAACATTTAAGTTTAATAACTACTGTTTGTATTTGTTTGACCTATAACACCATCACTTTATCATATTATGAAGACACCTGCAAATCTGCAGCGGATCTAATTAATCAAAACACTCGGCAAACGAGATTATTGGAATGACTTCTAACTTGAGGACTACTGTGTGCTTACAGTAGGCAGAGCTGTTTCAGTTTGGGAAGCTAAAATTTGGAGACCAAGATCAAAGTGAGCTTACTTAAACTGACATCTGATAACTAAAAAAAACTACATAAATCACAGTGGTTTATGCTAATTTTGTTTATGCTGAGTGATTTCTATTTATGTAATGCTGCAAATTCTTCCCATCAGGGCTATATGATATTGTAATGTACCACAAAAGGCTCCTGATGTTGCATTACTGCATAGAACAGCATTTTGCACATTGTTGTAAGATTTTCAATGTTCTCATACTAAAGGTGAAAACACACCGACTGTATTTTTTTTTATTTCTAACGGACTTGATTTAAGCAATATGCCAATGAACCCCAGCAAAAAGGTTCGTAATATTACAGTAGCATTTAAGAGTGGTGACGTCACCAATAAATGTTGCTTTGGAAAAAAATTGTTGATTAGCTTCCACATACAGTCAGCTTTGCTTCTGCTTCTTTATTCTTCTTGTGTGACTTCTGTCCAACTCTTTCGTTGACTGTAAGAAGCAACATGAAGCTCAGAGTGAAGTTTTACAGAGAAAACAATGGAACGGTGTTAAGCTTCTCAAATATCTTCAGTTGGAATTACGGAGTGGGTCCAACTTCCCTCAGACTGTGAAAGATCGTCACTTGGCTACAAGAAGTATCTTAAACCTCTTCTCCACCGATGTGGCTTCTTCCCCAATCAGCCACAGTGAGATTTGTTTTGCCTTTCGATAATTCCATGGTCAAACCTTGAGGTAAAAAAAAAAACTTTGTATCAATTGTAGCGGAAGTGTGCATCCAGCGTCAACTGAACATGGCAACCAGCAACGAGCAAATATACCAAGAGATTTCAGAAAAAATGACCGTTTTACCAAAGGGCAAAACGGTCATCATCAGAGCGTCGACAACAACTCCTGCATGCTAACGGCCTGCCCAGATTCCTGCCTGCACTCACGCTCACATACTGAGGGAAAACACTGCCAACGGAGACACACCCAACGTGGCTGGAAGCGAACCAAAGAGAGGGAGATTTGACAACGCAGAACAGGCTTTACCAACTTTAAGGCTTTAAGGCTTTTAAGGCTTTAAAAGGCAGTAGGGTGTCCTGACTTTTTACGCAACTAAAATTACATTTTCAATATCTTTTGTTTAAAGATGATTAAAAAAAGGTTAGATATTGGTATGCGAACATTTCAATGGGGTGTCCTCATTTTTTCTGTTGCTGTCAGATCAACATCAATGTCTTTTAATGTCTCTTAAAGAGTACTTTTGAAGCAAGTAGCGATAACTCAGGTAATTCACTGACGATGTCCACAAAACCAAAAAGGGAATCTGTTTTCAATTTATAGAGCTGAACTGCATCTTAATGAGCAGCATAAACATTATGTAACCTCTGCAGTGTTCAGATTTGCTTAAAGAAGACGGGCCCGTGTTGCTGCAGCGTCCCCAGCAGGTGGACCTTTTCAGGCTGACTAGGAGATTGGCAGATGCGGAAGTGAGAGAGACAGGTAGGCGGATGGGGCCAGTGTCAGATTTAGTTTGTCCTGCCCGCTGTTCAGTGAGTTGACAGCAGGAGATGAAGATAAATACACGCCCAGAGAGACGGACGATCAATAGACAGACATTCTCCGAGAAACGTGGAGGAATGACAGATCCCGAGCTTCACCTCGGGTAATAAAAGCTCAACTTCTGCATGCTATTATCCTCTGAATACCTTCCTATCCGTTCAGCCGTCGAGCAAACCCGCCTCAGGTCTGGAATCTACACATCCGCACGTCATAACGCACGGTGTCACATTTCCAGCACACGCGCGCAGACACACCCCGCTCGAGCGCACCGGTCCACCGGTTGCCAGGCAACAGCGCACATCCACCGATTGTTTACAAAGCCTTGTAATATAGTTCGTCTCAGAGGGGAGGGCGGGACACAGACGGATGATACAATTTGCTCAGACGGAGCGATAAAGAAGAAGAAAGGAGGTATGTGGGGGGCGGAGGGTTCCGTCCGCTCGCCGATGTTAATGCGCCGAGGCTATTGCTCCCATGTGAAGGATGGGCTTTGAGGGATGAAAGAAATGTTTTGTGATTTGATCGAGGGATGCCGTGGCAAACACATTCTTCTTGATCTTGTGTGTTGAATGGGAATGCCTGACAGCTTTTTTGTAGTGTTTTGATTAATCCCAGGGGTGAAAAGACAAGAATTTCTCTTTTTCTGTTTGGAGTGGCAAAGTCATATCGGTGTATGACTTTCATAATAGACTGAATATGAGGGTTTTGTTTGAGTGGGATGTCTAATGCTCCAGCATGTAGAAGTTAACATGCCATCAACCTTATTGGAAATGGCATTTTCAGTTCACCAGAGGTCATGGCTGTCACACTGGAACACTAGTTGTGTCAAAGTTTCAACCATATGACCCAGACCGGCCACTCAAATGAATAAAATAATAGTAATAATGATCAGGAAGAATCCTACTGCTAACTCAAACTCCAGTACGAATGTCCACAGTGAAGCAAGTTCCACATTTACGTGGATTAAAACCCCTTACTGCCTGAATTTAAATCAAGTTATGTAAAGAAAAAAAGTGTTTTGTTTCTGTCAATATGATGCTAAGTCATTAGAGACTGTTATCAGAATAACAGTCTCTAATGAACTGCATACACAATAAGTGTAAATGTAGGTATGATGCAAATTAGCGACATCGAGCACAATGTGAATAAAACAGGTTTGGCAGCCTCAAGTTTGAATTTAAATTCTGGGAATTTGTCATGGAAGCAATTCACTGTGTTCCAAATACAGCTAAATTCTGCTAACTCACTCTAAGCACAGTTCCAGAGGCTCTTATATCTTTAACACAATATAAAGAAAATAGTGTATTTTTTCTATTTTTTTAAAGTAAATAATTAGTTAGGTTTTTTTTTCAAACATCTAAGTTAACACAAAAGAGTTATAAACTGTATCACTCATTTGTATGCCAAATAACCATAAACAAACACATACATGTACTGTATATTAATAAAACCGCCTGCCAAGTTACAGTAAGCAGTCTGCATCTGTCAAGAATCTGACGCAGACCTTGTTTGGCCGGGTGACGTCTGAGCCGGCATGTTATGCATATCAATGTCTCTCATGGTATGAGGTAGGCTATATAGCTCCAAGGGTCTTGCCTAGGGACCCACACTGCATAGCTCAATTGCACTGTTGTAACTTGCCCCAGCCTGGATTCTAACCCAGGTCTCCCGGGTGGTAGACTGGTGTCTTACCCACTGAGCTATACAGTCAGCTATATATATATATATATATATATATATA
>NW_006799948.1:762846-789113 GCF_000485575.1 Poecilia formosa | reverse complement strand
CTCCACTGCTATTTAAGAAATGCCATAAACATGGCAGAAAAGTTTATGTCATCAGCCCACCTTGAAGTAAAAAACAACAACAACAAAAAAAAAAAAACAATTGGGCAAATAAATGATAAAAAGCCTAAAGTGACTGCAACTGCCCCTGCTGTGCGTTTACTGCAAATATAGAGCATGTTTGTCGATGCGAACTGTTTCCCACGCCTCGCATTCACACTCACATGACCGTGTTGATTCCCGAAAGCTGCTGGAACATCTGAAGGCCGCATCCCACCACCAGAGCTCGGCGAGTCGGGGGGTAGGTCAGCATCCGCCAGATCACAGGGCCATCTGGAGACACGAGCCAAAGCACAGCAGAAATTAATTACTGTCTCAGCACGACCTCCACCCCCCACACCCCCCCCAAAAGAAACGCAAAAATCTAATAAACATTCAAAACAAACTTCCCTCAGACGAGGAGAAAGCAGCAAGACGCCTGCTGCTGCTGCATAACTGAAGTTGACAGAAGCACAAGAACTGAAACAAAGAGTCAAACTTTTGGGCTTTTTATGAAGTTGTAATTCACCAAGAAGTACGATTTATTGAATCTACTTGTTTACTTACAACTTAACTGTACACATTGTGTACGTTGATATTTTGTGGGTGTTTACAATTTACTTCACATGGAATGCCAAAAATGTCAGAAATTTTGAGGTTAATCAAGAAAACTGGAATTTTCCAAGTTTGAAAAGTCTAAAATTTGCACACACAAAAAAGAAAGAAAACTGAGAAATTTTGAGATTAAGCTTAGAAATTTTCCAAAAGACATGGAAATGTCAAATTTAATCTCAAAGTTTTGCAGTGGTTTCTAGTAAAGTTTTGACTTTTCTAACTCTCATTTCTGATTTTTCTTTCTTGAACATTTCCATAAATCTCAAAATTTGAGTTTTTTCCTCAAAATCTTTCAACTATTCAAACTTAAAAATTCCCAAGTTTTGTATTGAAAATGTCTGAGATTAAGTGTTTCCTCTCACATTTTCAAACTCAGAAACCTCCATGTTTTTTTCTAGAAAATTTCTCAGACTAATCTTGAAATCCTGAGATTTTCTTGCAAAGTTTCGACTTTACAAACACAGACGTCCACATTTTTCTGAAAAATTCTCGAAAACAATTTCTGAGATTTTTGGCAGAAATGTACTCCTCCTTTTTTTTCTTCTATCTATAAGGGCCCTCACACGCCGCCGTCAATCACAGAGGTCACTGAACCTTCCACATGAAATCTGCTGAGGCTTTTTCAGCCTTTCTGAAACGTGGGAACGTTTATCTCTGGGGAATCAGCTTCCATCTTTCCATTTTAGACACTGGACTATCTCAGTGTGGGAAGAAAAGAAATATTTGAATTTTCTTTGGCCGAAAGGAGTCTCAAATTGGCACGACGGCGGAGCCACACTGTGATCCCCAGCACAAGCAGACAACTGCTGCCTCCAGGAGGAAACGTCTCAATAAGAAGAGGGAGCGACTGGACAGACACTGAAACTGCTTACTGGAGGAAATACCCAGGTAGAGCTAAAGAGTAAAAACTCTCACATCGAAGCTTAAATACGCACACAGGACATGAGACACATGCTGATTATTTGGGAGCAGCTGCGAGTGGGAGGACTCTGGACAGGAAAACGTGTCCTTTAACTGTTTGACAAGCGGATCAGGCTGTGTAAAGGACGCCCCTGCTGACACACACCACGGTCCTCCTTTTCTTGGCCGCCTGTCACATTTCTGTCAGGACATTAGTTTTCATTTCGTGTCGCAAGGCACCACTTTTATAACGGCAAAAGAAATTAGTAGAGATGATAAAACATCTCATTTTGAGCCATAAAGAGTGTTTTGTTTTCAGTCTGCCTGGTTCTTTCAGACTTTAGCTCATTTTAAAGTCCCAGAGTGACTCCATGTCCAGAAGCTCGTTTATGTCACTTTCTGGAGAGTGTGCTTGATGCTCCTGTTTAAAAAAAAAAGACAGCAATTGAGGAGGTTGATCACACAATGCAAAATTTATCATGTGTAACCGAGTTGAAAAATAAGTAAACACATACATGGAAATGTGCAGTAATGAATGATGTGTAAATGTCCAGTTTTTATATTTTCCCAACTGTTTAGCCGATCGGCTTTAATATGCCAACCTGTTTATAGTTGTGCTCATATGTTTGCATGCCCTGGTTTTTTTTTTTTTTTAATTGATTTTGGCTGCTTGTTAGAGAATGGCAGAATGTTAGAATCAGAATAAGAAACAATAAAAAAGGTAAAAACCTTACCTTTTTAATTAATTTTAATAAAATCAATATTACGAAAATAAAGTCATAACATTATAAGAAATTAATAAAATTACACAAATAAATTCCTAACATTATCAGAATAAAGCCATACTTTGAGTATAAAATCATAGTATTATGAAAATAACATCATATTATTCTTGCAATTTTGTTAGAAATGTTAGAAACATTGTTTTAGCTGCATATTCATCTTTTACGACCAAGGATGAAAACTACAATAAAGGAATATCATCATTGCATTTTAGGCAATAAAATGTTTATTATCGTATTTTTAAGAAATAATTTATTTGTTTATTTGCATCTTTTAATACATTTCTAAAAAAAAAAAGAAGAAGGTTTAAGTGGTTAGCTGAAAAAAATCTGACTAATCTTCAGCATAATGGATAGAATAATCATTGGCTTTAAAATCAACCAAAGACAGACCGGCTCACTAAAAGCCCAAAAGAGACAACGACGTCTGCGGTGATGATGATGACGATCTCCATATGTTTCTTCAATAACGAAACTCTCCTCTAACAATGAAAAGGAAGTGTTTTTAAAAGCCCGGCGATTTCCACGCCATTAACCCGGTAGAGTTTGATCGGTCGATCCCGAAGGACCGGAGCGGAGGGCCGTTATCCGATTACCTGGCGGGGAATCAGATTTATGGACCGGAGTGAACTATCAGGACAGCTTAAAACCCACACGAGGAGAAACAACCCCACCAGCCGAACATTCACCAAGCAATCATAGAATATTGGGTGTCAGTTCTCTTTTCCCGTCTTTCCCCCCTAATGAGCGGCACGAGGGTTAAAGCGGCATCCCAAACCCGCATGCTGAAACAATCACAGCTCCATTTCCTCAGATGAGCGCCACCCAGCACTAATTTAATCAGATGACATACTGGAAAGGAAAAAAACAACAAAACATGAAAAAATTAAAATAAAAAATACCATGAAAAACAAACCAGCAGGCAACCAGTCAGGCACAAGCGCAGTGATTGGGTCCCACAGTACTGCAGTAATTGCATGTACGTCTTCCACATTGAAACCTTCCAGCACCATCTGTGTCATTTGTGGTCGATCAATGCAGCAATTATCAACTATTTTATCCCCCCTCCCTCGTCCGTCGAATGTGCTCGTCGTTAAGGCGAGCAGAACCTGAGCTCGGTGCTGTTTTTCGATTGGCACAACAATAAAAGCACCCTTCTTTAACGTAGTGTAAGTCATACTTACAGGAAAGCTAAAACATACGCAGAGCCATGCTCAAATGCAAGGCTGTTGTGATGTAGAAAGCCTGAAACCAGCTTTATTTGACAAGATAATGTCACAATAAACCAGTTAATTGCACGATAAATTAAAACGAGCTCAATAATTTTTCTTGTACGTCTCTTTCTATCAAAAACTGGATGAAAAAAATCCCTTTTTTGAAGGACAATTTTCTTTACAGAGGCTTTAATGTCCATTTCATTTGTTGTTTAGCTTGTTTTGTTGATTTCTTTTGGACGTTTAATATGTTTTACATTTTCTGTGTTAAATGTTTGTAAGAAATTAATGTTTACTGATTATATGACTTGAACATGGTCTCAAAACAACAATATTATCAGTTATCGCGATAACGTCTGGGACAATTTATCATCCAGCAATATTTGTTCTTGTGACAGGCTTAATCCAGTATAGTCTAAATGAAAAACTAATCTGTTTATTATGGAAACTGGCAACAAAAAAATAAATAATAACCCAGTTGCATATGCGTGAACTATTAATTTAATATATTATAATAACAAATAGGAAATTATATTTACCAGAAATAAAATAAAACTTTTCTTGGAGGAGTTTCTTGAAAATTGCATCCTGACGCTAAGGCTACAGTTAGCAAACAAGTTACAAAGGGTCACTGATCATTGTTCAAAGGTATCAGTCAGGGGAAGAGTACTGAAATAAAAACCTCCCATTACATTGTATACATGTGTTATCGTCCTGTCTTGTTGTTTTTTTTTAAATTGATGGGGGGAAAAAAATCAGATTAGGTGTTTAGATTAACAGTTGACCTTTTAGACTTAATTTAAATTCAAAGAACTGAAAACACTGTAAAATATGGCAGAGATGGCATCATGCTCTGGAGTGGATAACGGGGTTTTTTGATGAAGTGGGTGAAATTGTGAATAGTTTTAAAATTTTGACCTACAGGTGTCTAGCTAGAAGAAAGAAATTAAAGAATTTCAACCGTGGGCATCTCTCTGAATCCATCTATACATCTATACAAACAAAAGAATGACTTAATGAGAGGAGTATTAGAGTTCTGAAATTACTTACTTGAGTTAAAATGGATGTTTCTAAAATACGTACTCATAATCTGGTGGATTTAGAGAATGTTTAGAAGGTACAGAGGACAAATGTTGCAAACTGCAGGATGGAATAGAGGCAGAATGCAAAGCAGCAAGAACACTGGCAATATTCACAAACACAGAATCCAACGGCGATTTGTAAATCCTGGGTAAATCAGGCAAAATTTGGGTCAATCTACGGATCAACGTGTGGTCCAAAGTATCAGCAGAAATTGAACAATGTCCAATCAAGAGGCCCAGAAACAGGCTTCTCCCATCCGACCCAATCACGACGTCCTGGGGAAGCGAGGGCTCGGAAAGCGACTCCACTTATGTAACAGAACGGGCTGCAATCAGGAGCTGAGTCCCTGCAATCTTCCACCTCGGCCCATCGAATCTGCAATAATTATTCCGTCCACATACTCCGTGTCTCCAACGCTGCTGCTCTTCTTCTGCGCTCCCTCATCAGAGTAAGAACACGACATCCTGCACTCCATGCCGTCGAGATCAGAACAAGGTTAGGACTGATGGGGAATAGAAATTAGATCCACAACTGTTGTCTGTGGAGCTGCTGAAGAAGCTAAATAATGCAGAGATTTGGTTGTTTTAACCAGGAATCAGAACTGGGTTAAGCTAACGTCTTTTGTGCATTAGTTTCAATTGTGAAAATTGCGATGGGATGAGGTAGTTTGTCGGCCGGATTGAAATTAGAGTATTTCACAAAACTGCAACGGAAACTTTTTTTGCATCACATGGGTCACATTGACCAACAACTGGATGTTACTACTGGCAGAAACGACGAAGAAGACGTCAGGAAGTGTTTGGAGGATGATGACGCGGCATATTTTTTTATTTATCTATCGCATAAACAAATTTATTCATGTGGTTCCAAATGTGCTTTTTATTTAATGGAAACAGTGCAGTTGCAAAATTGTATTTTTTCAACATTAGCAGAAAATTTACAGATTTCTGTGCACATTCGTAATGGAAACACAGCTGGTGTAATTTAAATAAATATTAAATAAAGATCCCAAAATGTATTGTTCAGCATAATTAAAGTAAAGGAAAAAATGTTAGGAAGAAGTCTGCTGCAGGGTTAGCGTTGTAGAAGCTCAGAAATCAGTTCCACACATCTGTACACACACCTTTCAGACTTGCCAAGACTCACACTAGTTTCAGTTGAAATTATGTCTTCAAATTCGTATTACTTTTCCAGCTGTTCAAATATGTAAGAAAAACAGACTGCTGTAGGGTTTCCAAATTCGCTCCACATAAATGAGAGTGGCAATCTAGCCTGTGCTAATGGAGCTTCCAACATCTAAAACATTGTCTGGAAGGCGGATAATCAAACCCGCTAACTATCCAAGACTCCCGTCTGCAGATGCTGGGTAGCAGCTGTGTTTGTCTGAGGGCATGGAGGGGCCAGTGGTTGCCAGGAGCCCAACACCAGCGAGACAGATGGATGGAGCAATTGGCATCGCACATGCAGAAAATATATGCAGGTGTGGTCTCGGAGCCTGCACCAACACAGCGGGAAAACATGCCGTCACTCCGGCACAAAACCAAAAAATGTCTTTGTAGGTAATGGATCCAACTTTCTGTGCAGGGTGCTGTGTTTGGACTCGATTTTCCCAGATTTATAATGGTGGAAGCAAGAAATTAGGTTAGTCGTTCAGGAGTTTGGGAAGAGATTATATGCATTTCAGTTATGCATTATGGTTTTATTCCCCCGATAGGTAGCATGTATTGTTTAAATAAACACGGTAATTCACTTCTCTAGTACCAGTGGAAGACCATAAGCTCATATTGCTCTTAAGTGGAGTGTTTGCTGCTAAAAGCAAAGCTAAAGAGTTCACGCAGAGTGTGTTTGGTGAATGTGAAGATGTGGGTGGAGATAAAATTTATGACTAATTCAACCCCAAGGTAGTATCATGATAGCACATTAAGTGGCGACAAATTGTGTTTGCAAAGCTTTATATCATACACATGCAGAGAAAAGTGTGTGACCAAAATAATGTATTTTAAGCTTTTTTCTTCACTTATCCAGACATTTATCCAAACTTTAGAGAGTTTTGAGTTTTTACCTACAAGACAACTGAAATTCACACAAACCTCGTTAATGGAGGTGGTTCCATGTGTTCTGAAGGAAGCTCGTTTCAGTCCTTGTATCTGGACGTTGCTCTTTCGATCACGATCTACATCTCATAACCATAAGTGACGGTAGGAACATTGATGAATTGGTTCAGCTTTTCCTTCAGCGTGACAGACACCTATTCAACATCGGCAAAATTCCTCCAGGGACAGAGTTGTTCCTCTCTGGATCCACAAATTGCTGGTGGACTGGGCAATCAAATCTCCATGGGTCCTTCAGCAGATCAGCAACATAAAAATTCTAGTCCACATTGTTACTTTTCTGGGTGAATTCACATTATAGTTCACTTTTATCAATCTCTACTTCATTTTCCTTAAATGTGTGATGTGTTTGGGGATGTGTGACGGCATGAACAAACTCTGATGTGGACCAAAAAAAGAGACTCTGGTCTCGGTTCTGTTGAAGTGAAGTCTGGTGTGGTTTAAATGAATGCCAAGCGGACCGGAGACCACTTCAAAAGCAGAAACTAGACTGTAGCGCAGGGCATTGTGGGAGAATATAGCCAAACCAAACGCACAAGTCTAAAACTAGTGAGAAATGGCTTCTGTTACAGAGATTACAACGCCACACCACTTTTGCTTCTTTTTCGTGAGGAAGGAAGTTGAGCTCACGACTTGTTCAGACATTTTTGTGTCATTTCCTTCAGTGGTTCTTGGTGCAGCACCACTGCAGGCAAGGGTGTTGTGAGGTTTCTCAAAGAGTTAAGATCGTTTGACAGTGCAATTAAAAAGCTAACTGCACCAACTGAAAAATGGAACAAATGTTGCAACTTTGTGCGTCAATCGAACCTATCGAGCCTACCGGACTATAGAGCAATCAACTCCAACTTTTGGGAATCAATTGGATTCTCCTTTCTAACAATGTAGCGTATGATTTTAGAAGAAGGATGAGAAGTGAGATTCTTCCGACAGTTCGAGCACACTCCCCTCCAATCCAGGGAGTACAATACATTTTCTAAAAACTTAAATCTCACTTCAACAGCCAGGAAAGCGACTTTCTTTTTGGTGTGACACTGATTACATCAATCCACAGAGCCAAAGACACGGATGTTAGGTCCTCGTGTCATTCTGTCTTCTTGTTTATTTCCGTCTGTGTTGCCACCGGTGCTTTACCAAAGGTAGGATAAAAACCGAAATGAAATAAAAAAGAAGAAAGGAAAACACCAAGCATGACTTGACAGCGTGATCTTTCGGTTTTCAGCTTGAAAAAAGTCAGCATCTGCTCATGCAGGTGAGGATCGGCTCGTACCAGCAGGAGCGCGGCGATATGTCAAGATCAGAGAAGGTCACGAGAAGAGCTGTCACCCGAGATTTGTCCGCGCCACCAGCTCTGGACGCAAGCCGCTGGCGGCTCATGAGAAGCATCGTCACTGGAGCTCAGTGTGATGCAAAAAGAAGCAATTTGTTTTGCTTCGATAAAATCATATCCGTCTAGCAGGTGTTGCTGGCGGTGGACGCTCAGTCTGTAGCGGTCGCTGAGGTGTCTTCATGAGGTAACAGCCAGAAACAAGCTGCTGCTACTTTGAACTCACACTTTCTATTTCATATCTGCCCCTTCTGCAGTTGTGTTAGTTTTTCAGTTTGAACACATACTGTAAGAACTATTACATCATTCCCAGAGTCAATTTTCCACAAACTGCAAAAATAAGGATTTAGTTTGTCTCATCTTGTAGGGGAGTTTGTGTCAACCCAACATTTTTTTTTTTTTATCATGCTGAAATTTATGGCTGTGTAAAAACAGGAGAGATAACGGAGCAGCATAAAATGTTCTCTCATGGAGTAAAAGTTTGCTTTAATTTCCCTCCCTGGATGCAGAGCTGGTGACGGGAGCAAGGAGGGGATCATGACAGCTCCACCATCGCACAACTCTCCTCGCTCAATTATTAATGAGCAGCTTAAAGCCTACTGGGAAACAGGCAAGAGTGGAAAGCTTGGACGAAGAAGCTCTCTTTGTTCGCTGTTTGTGTGTGGGGAATTATTCTCACTGTTGGCTGTCGGAAGCACAGAGCTACGGGCAGAAAACAGTCGTTATTTCTGGGCTGCTTAGGCACAGAGTACCAACAAATGTGGACCTTGAAAGATAAGGGATATGAAAAACCCAAAAGTAAGCCGAAGTGCTCCAGCACGAAAACAGCTTGGAGTTTGAACATACGCCACAAAAACAAACATTTCAGATGTGATCTACACTTGTGACTCTACTTAGACTTGAGATTTGGGATTAGAGTCTTAGAAACTGTCTTTATCTCATGTCGTTATGTCGTTAAGATGATTAGTGTAGCTTATTTAAGTAAATCTTATCATAGAATATACAGTTAACATTACGGACCATAACTGGTCTGTACAGGGTTTCTGTAGGTTTCACCAACTCAAATTTAAGTCTTTTTTAAGACTATTATTAATTACATTTAAGATCTGTATCACAACAGAAAATTACAGAAGAAATGTACACATTTTGCAATGCTCTCTACAGCCTTAACTCCCCAGGGCCAATCTTTTTGAACAGAATGCACCTTACCTCATGAGGGTTAGCGTCACAAGTGAGCCCATGGTAAAGACAAATGTCATCAAAGCCGGGCAACTGGCAATAAATTTGCACTTACTAATGATAGATGCAAAAAAAAATCTTGCGAGCTAGTTTTGTTTACTATGTGCTAGCTAACTATGTACAGAGTTAGCTAGCACTGAATGGTATATTAGCTGCTACTTAGCAGTAACTTCAACCGATTTGAATATGTCTGTGTGTGACTCAAACCTGACAGAAAAGGGCTGCAAAAAATTAAAAACAAAAACTACATAGAATATACAAGATTAAATATTCCTGCCATGGCAAAATGTAAGACCTGTGATTAACATATTTGAAGCCAACCTAATTAGAAAAAATGAGTTTAAGACATTTTAAGGACTTAATTTTAGATGCAAAATCTAAGAGTTTTTAAGTCTCCTGTAATATTTCTCGACAGTACGCCCATTATTGTTCACATTTACAGGTAGTAAATATGCTAAGTACTTAGCATATGTGCTAAGTAATATATTACCTCCCAAAATGGAGCATTTGATACATTTACCAAGGATACAACATTTGCATACATCTAGTGAATATTTTTTCTTATTAATTCTGCTTACAAATACACAGCCTCAAATAAACTCCACATAAGGTCCAGCTAAAGCCTTTTTTTTGTCTTAAACTGAAATGCTAATTAAAAAAAAAACATCATTAGCTGCAGTGCAGCTAAAATGCTCTTGGGATAAAAAAGTAAAGATTTGTTTATGCCTATTGTAATCCTTGAAATATCAGAGAACTGCACATAGAGCTTGGGTCTTATAAATAGCATATGACTAACAGATGTCCTAAGGCCTGCCAGTGGATGGTAACCATGAGCTCTCGTTGCACATAGACAGTTTTACCAGGAAGATGTGATCCAGGAGACACAACCAATCATCCTTCTGTCTTTTTGACACAAATTGCTTTCTGCAGCTTTTCTATTATTTCAATGTCAATGGGGGAAAAAAACAACAATTTATTCTCATTAAGTTGATCAACTTAAAACGGATTTTTAAAAAAATCCAACTACAGTGTTTGAAGTTCTTGCGACCTACTTCTACACGCAGAATGGTTGTCATTACTTTAGCAGTCGATAAAGCAGGCGACCAGCAATGGCAAACATGAGTCACTAAAGCAGAGTGATAGCTGACGTCGTCACCGGTGACGTTTGCTAAATCCGTCTGTTGCATGAATGCAAGCTGCGACCTACGTTTCAAAAGACGAAAAGATGTGTGAAGCCAGAAGTGACCCCTATGTCTGTAATAAAGTGAATGGGGCTTAGAAATGGAAAAAACTTGATGCAAAAATGGAGTAGTATAAAGATTGGATTAAGAAAAAAAAGAAAAAAACAGGTCTTGGAACAGGAAGACGGG
Source organism: Poecilia formosa (assembly GCF_000485575.1). Taxonomy (NCBI): domain Eukaryota; kingdom Metazoa; phylum Chordata; class Actinopteri; order Cyprinodontiformes; family Poeciliidae; genus Poecilia; species Poecilia formosa. The sequence goes on along the minus strand of NW_006799948.1, from coordinate 778,439 downwards.
TTGTGGTACCAAGTTTGGGAGGGTGAAAGGGAAACAAATCGACATGGCAAAAAGAAAAGGAAATGAAAGAACAAAAGTAAATACAAGGAAAGGAAATCCTTAAAAAAAGAGCTGCCTGTGAGTTGCCTGTGAATCTTTTTAAATTCTGATTTTCAGGGAATCCACAGATAACGTTGTAACCTATAAAAGCGACTTAAAATCAAATCATCAAAGGTGATAAATCATAAACAGCTCATGTATTCAAACTCCGAGGCAACTGGATTTTGTGCTGAGTTCTCACTCTCGATCTCGTCAATGTTTTAAAGCATCGCCTTCCCTTCCTGCGTACGTCACTCTCACCTCCCGTCTGAGGGGCCCCGAGACCGGCTGAGAGGCTTTTATGCAACGATTGTATCAAGTAATTGTTTTTCGCAGAGCAAAGACTCCCAATGTGCTCAAAGGGCTTAGTCAAAGCAAAGCCTCGAAAAGATTAGGTAAACAAACGGAAGTCTCATCGATCTGTTCAAGCAGAGTAAATAGTTCTGGACAACCTCGGAAGGAAAAAAAAATGGAGAGAAAGCGACAGATGAGCTGAAAAATTGGATTTATAAGGAAAAGGTGAATGATTTTACATCAAACTGAAAGGTGAAAATTGTCCTTTTAAACTTGAAGTAACAAACGCACAAACAAGTCTTAGGGTAAGGTTAATGTACTTTAGAAGTTAATGGTAAACCTTAGGGTTGTGGGTGTGTATTTATTTACACCAAATCATCATAGAATACTCTCATGTAGCAGAAAGTGTCTTTTTCTGTTTCTATTTTAGTGCCAAGCTAAGCTGTATATAAATATATTATTGTAAGTACTCCACACCAAAGCAGTGCATTAATGGTTAATAATGAAAACTTAAAGACGCTTAAAGAAATACTGCTTTTTTAAAAAAAATCAGTCTCTGTGAAACAGTTGAGGCTCCTGGTTATTTACAACAGTAGCAGAGATTGCTGGATGTATGAAAGCCAAAAAGTACAAAATTGCTTAGTAAATGGTCACCTTGGATTCCAGTGGGGCCTGGCTATGCTAGCTTTACAAAACATTTAAGAAAGGTAATGGTCGTCTTTAGTTCTGTGCATGTTATCAGATAAATATATGGTCACAATCTTGCATCCAAAAGATAATATCCATGTATTTTAACAGCATTTGTTTGGCAGCAGAATAGAAAAAAAAAATAGTATAAGATCATTTCAAAGGCACGCCACACCAAAACAGTGCAAGACTGGCAAAAACAGGCAAGACCTTAAAAATTAGCCTGGCTATTTTTATTCAGCACGACGTACAGAAAGCATGACACAGTTTGCGACGACTGTTGGTGTTCAATAAATTGAGTTAAGTACATTAAACATTAGATCCCTAATAGGCATGGAGAACTTGCTAAACGTCCCTCATTGATGATTTAAACAGGGGCAGTGCAGGAGGGTGGTGAAATATATTTGACTTTTTCTGTTTTTAGATATGATGAGAACTGATAGGAAAAGTTAAACCCAGCGATTTACATTTGAAGCAATTATCTGATCCCATTAAGATACGAGTCAAATGTTCCAGCAGCAGGACCATGTTCATTAGGTTTGTTAATTATATCTAACAAAGCTTTGTTCCTTGCACTCATTTCAGCGTGAAAAAGAGAAATAGGTAATTAATCTAGATTTTTATCCAAAGGTTTTGACAATTTAAACAGTTGTATTTTTCACCCTTAATGTTTTAATATATAACAAATGCCTTGCTATGGCAGCTCCAGGTACCGAGATGAAGAACAATAACGAAATCAAAAGAATTTTCTCTCTGGAGCCAACGTTGCCACTATGTCCTTAATCAACACAAGCCTTAGCCTCTGTGCTAGACAGATATATTATCATACATGCTGCAGAGCAGAGATATGAATGATCAACAGCAGGTGTTCTGGTCAAAGGAATAGTGAATCGTTACGTCATTTTGAAGCTCGCTGGCGGTAGATTTAACGAGCCATTAGAATTCATGACTCCCCAGAGACCCGCCTGCCTCTGGCGTAAATGACAGGCTGTCCTCCCGACGGAGATGAACAACCTGAAGGGATTTCAAACACTTAGAAATGAGACCAGAGAGGTCAGAGAGGTCAGAGGGGACACAAATGCTGCGCTTAGCAAACTTGTGCTGATAATTCACGTTGTTTTCAGATTGATGTTTCATATTTTTTATCTCAAAGATTGTTTCATGGGAAAAAAGGAAAACCCTTAGCGCAGCCTGACCAGCTAGCTTCGTGTCAGTATGGTAACATTATGACCACCGGTGAAGCTTCTAATAGTCCAGCTGAAATCCCACCATCAATCCAGCTTATAGACCGAAGTGCAGGTGTGCTTGAAATCTCTGAGTTTTTCTTGCATGCAGGTATTGTGGCTTTGTATGAAAATGGCATCAGAATATTGACTGAATTAACGTGTCAAGATCACCTTGAACTATCAATGCCAATTTGATGATTGAATAACCTAAATGACACATTTAGGTTATGTGTATTTAGCCAATAATTTAGCAGGAAATTAGGTTTTTGAATTGAAAATGATGCCTGTTTTGGCAATAAATGTTTTTTTTTAGTTAAAATGCCATTAATTAATTCATTACAGACTCTGCAGTTAACTCACACAATCAGTTTGATATGTAGACAAAAGAGCCCATTAATGGTTCCTAGATCATCATTTAAAGCGCTGCACGCCTCACTTGTTTTACTTAAGGTCAACGAAAAATACAGAACGTTCTACGTGAAGCCGAAAATACAGGAAAACAGCTCTTTCACCGTCAAAACCCTGCGACAAAAAGCTACATAAATGTCCTTTGTCACATTGAAATAAGTCGGAACATGCATTTTGTTGGATATAATTTACAAATCAACGAAAGAGCGTTTGCGCGTCGACTTATGAGGACAATTTAATCCCGCTTCTACTCTTTATTCCCGGCCACTGTGCTCAGGAAAACTATTAGCGTGCACGCTAAGTGCATATGCCTTCTTGGGGTGAGTCACAACCTTACTGTTGTTATTGTATAGAAACCCAGGAGAACATTGTCACAAGTCAAAAGTAGCACTAATTGCCATCAAAGTGAGCCCTGTGATTTCCAGCCAGTGAAAAGCTCCAGTCGTGCTGTTAAAAACCCCTTTTGTTGATTCCCTATTGTGAGCCGAGTGTTATTCAAGGCTGAACGCAGAAGATTCAACTTTGAGCTTCAGAAAATTCATGAAGTTATACAATCGGTTACACAACCTTATGTTCTTACCTGATCTTACAAAGTTTTAGTAACTGGCACAGACATTCAGAGAACAATGCGTTTTATCGCTCCGAGTCCAAAGCAAACGTTCTGCCTTCTTGTTTGACGTATTATACAAGTTTCCAGATTTTCTAGTCTCTTCCGTCAGACTCACTTCAAAACTTAACTCCATTTCATCCACCAACGCTTATCGCATACACATCGGTTTGATGTGAACACTGTTCATTCCCGAATCAGGTTACTGTCTGACACAGTGTACACGACCACATTTGTAGCAATTGTAGTTGTAGTTTTGTTTTGTTTTTTTCTCTGACCTTCCAGAAAGACAAATGTGGCTTTCTTCAAAATGTTTCGGTTGCGGAAGGCTTGGGACAATCATGAGTAAGAAACTAGACATATGTTACACTGCAAACAGCTAAAATATTCAGTGCAATACCTTTAAAGGTGACCTATGGGCTATACAAAATATGTTCATTAAAAGTTTTGCACAAAAATAATTCTTAGAGATTTTAGTCTGCTCAGTTCTGCATATTTTGAATTCCTTTTTTTTAGGGTTCTGCCACCTTAAATCCAAATAAGCTACTGCTGGCCACGCCCCCATCTCAACATTTACACTCAGATGTGAAAATGGCTCCAAACAGATGTGCAGTTGTACAACTGTAAATATTTGAAAAGCAGAACTGGAGCATCCTGCACAACCAACAAGAATACAGTTAGTGGTTTCCGGATGGTAAGTCTACAGCAAAACACTTGTCTTTTTCCAGCAGCCAATGTACAGCGTATAAAGCGGTAAAACTCCAGTGGGGTTGCTAGGTAACAGATTGGGCCAGCGGGCCGGTTGCTAGGTGAGCGGCAGTGCCTGCTGATTTGTGACGTTGCTTTCTGGATATTTTTGAAACGACTTGTTTTCCAGACACCAAAAAGCGTTAGCTCAACACCAAAAACCGGTGGGGTGGTTTTATAAACAGTTGGGTTGTTAAAGTGAATTTTGCACAATAAGTCCCTTTTAAGCTTAGAGAGGTTTTTTTTTCTCGAATCAATATATCAAAAATAATGAATAAAACATAGAGATACCCGCATTATGAACTCAATTCTCAATGTACTTTAACAGCAGAAGCAGAATCAGATTTCTGTAATAAATAAATAATTTAAAAAATCAATTGTGTACAACGTGGTCTATGTTTTTCCCCAACATCACCACATTTACACGGTGAGTTCTTTTGATAGCTCTTTGGCAATTTATTTTGCAAACATAAAAACAAGTAGCATCCAGTCCATCAGCAGAGCACTGCCTTATCTTTAAGCCAATTATCGTTAATCAAACTCTGTGTTTAACTTTTTTTAGCTTACCTGTTTCTTTCTGTTGTAAACAGATAAGCAATCCCGGAGCTCCTCGGCGGTTATTAAGCGGATTGATTTTTCAGCAAAAAGTAATGACCACCGTGACCACTCACAAGGCCCGGCTCATGCTTCAGAGATCAATGAAGCCCCCGCCGCAGGTCATAATTAAACAGCAATAAAATGCTGGACAGCATGAGCGCGGAGTTCAATCCTTGAATACTTGCGTTTGGAGTCGCAGTGAACAAACCAGGGGTGGGTACGGAAAGCAATTACTGGAGTGTATAGAAAGAAGAAAAAAAATTTAATTCCCTAATCTCCTCTGTTTGCTTTCATCAAAAGCAGCTTGCTCATCCTCCACTAATGTAGCTTCCATAACAAATTCCCAGGTGGGACTTTGGGGGTTTCATCTTCCTGCACTCTGCCATGCTAACCCCGCCATAAGCTCATTACTGTTCAAAACGGGTCAAAGCGCGTCATTCCCACATGTCTTGTATCAACATATTTCTGCTCCCCGTAAACGTAAAGTTCCTCGGAAAGTGTTTTGAACTTTTTGGTTTAACCTTGTGTTGCTCATCAAGCATGTATGTAGAAATCAAAGTGGGAAACCAACACAAATTAGTTAAGTTAGATTACATTGAGAACAGCGAAGGTTGGATATGGGAAAGGCAGCTGCTGCCTTCAAAATCTGTCAAATTACGACACCTAAAGCTCATAGGGTGGCCGGCTCGATCTTCTTAAAAGGTATTTGCTTCATCACGACTTTTTAACCAAACACAGATCAGCAGTAGAATTTCACAAAACACTCAATAATCTTAAATTATTAATGAATAAGAGCGAAAATAAAGGCTTTCGCTAGGGGCTAATGCTTAAAAGTTCTTCTGGGTGTTTTTTTCCCCCCTGTGTTCTTATGAAAAAGAAGAAAATAAACAACAACATTGCAAACAATGCTGTAAAATCAATTATTTACAAGTGTGCCGAGGCAACATATGAACAGCCCTCTTTTGCAAGTAACAACGCTGTTCTTTTCAATTATCTGGAAACGGCTGGTCAAAGCAAGTCCAACAGGGCAGCAGCTTGGAGAGGAGATTGCTTTGGAGCACAAATAATGGGAAAGTAATTGCTTTCAAACTGATATGAATAAATATAAATAAAAAAAAGCTCTTAATTTTTCCAACTGTGTGCACCCATAGGCTTGAGTTAGTGTTGTATCTGTACTCCATAGTTTAAGAGCTACTTTTAAACTAAGTAAATAAGGTGAGATGTACTTTCCACCTTAAGCACACTGCAGCCAGGGCTTCAATAATAATAATAATAAAAAAGCCTTAGATCAATTTGTGTCCAGTATTCTGATGGCCCAGTCAAAGTTCAGACCAGAGAATCTGTTGAATAATGCTTTTCAAAGTTGCCCTTTATCTCATCCGACAGCTTGCCACACTTCATCAGATTTTAATAAACCAACTGTGTCATTTCCCCCCCCCCCAGCTTGCAATTACCAGAGCACTTTTGGTGCTACTTTGCGTTTATCCGGCAATAAATTATGTTGCAGATTGTGATAAATGAGACTGAATGCGAACCGGTCCAAGGCGTTGTGAACACTTCTGTGCGCCTCTGGTTGATCTGGCACGATTTTCAATCGCAAGACAAACATCGGGTGGATCGGCACGTTTTTCTCTCGGTCTGCCGATTGTGAAGTAACTCACGACATGGCGGGAGAAACGCAGTGTATATATATATATTTTTGGGCTCTTTATGAAACGCTCTCGCGTCGCAGCCTTCTCCGTCGCTCAGTGTCTGCGCGTGCACTTTTGTTTTCCTCTAAGAGTCTGCCGCTCGCCGCTTCGTGGAACGAGAGTGGCTGTGGACAAGCTTTCCGAAGAAATCGATGCGTTCAATAAAGTGCATTACGGGCTTATTGTGACGAACGCACCCGTGGTATGTCTGACAATTGACCTGAAATGTTTCCTTGGTATTGCTTCTCCGTCATGATTGCTGTCCCAACACCTTCATTTTCCACTTCACTTTCTCTTCATCTCCGGCCTCTCTGCTCCTTTCTTTACCACTTAGCGTGAGAGGCGGCTATTTATGCTGGTCGATTTCGGAGCGGACAAGCATTTCAATAAAACAGTAAAAGCAGGGGGATGTATCAAAAGCGATAACATGAATGAAATAATAAAATATCGTGAAAAAAGAATTGAAGTGTCTCAGACATCTAAATTTGGATGGTTGGATTTAAATGAAATAAAAATATTCCCAGTTTTGACCTCTAGAAGATTCCCGCGGGTAATATCAGCTCCTTGACTTGTCGCCGTCTGCCATTATGAAATGCTGGAAGTTGATCACTGTTAATCTCCAAGGTAAGATGAAAAAGACAGTGTGAAATATTGTTTCTATGGTAACCTGTCCACTTTTGTTTTTCCAGTGTATGCCACACACAAACACATTCATATTCTGCGGGGTTACCGTCAACCTTTCACAGGATTTAGCTTTATAGAGCAATTTACAGGCAAACATTTTAGTTTGGTTTAGTGACGGAAGAAAAAAAACCAAGCTAATGTGGAAAAGATAAGCTGATGTGTCAAATATACATACTTTTTCTTTTGCTTCGTTTCATCAAAGCAATGTTCTTACAAATGTTCCAAATTAAATGAATGCTATATTACATTTTGAAATTTTGAAAATAGTGGCGGCAGCATCACTATCCTTGGAAGAAAACATCTCGGAAACTGCAAAAGATTCCAGACTAGAACGGAGATCCATCTCTTGGACACAATAAATACGTTTTTATTTATGCGTTCTCTTTGTATCGTATATGACTGAGATGCTGCAGAGAGCCGCTGAGCAAAACCTGACGGAGGACATAGAGTAGAAAGAAGCCTGAGCTACGAAGTGAAGGGGAAAGAAAAGGAAATTGGATTCATCCCTCAACTAATCAACCTTGACAACAGAGAACAACACGTCTCTGGAAGACATGGCATCTGTGCCGTCCCCGGGGGTCGCCACGGGCCACGGCGAAGAGCCGCCTCTTATTACACACACGCTCACAAATAATCACACTCCGATGTGCAAAGGCAGAGCCGGGGCTCTGGTGGGACTCCGTGCGCGAGTCCAGCGGTCTCGTTTTCGTTTCGCCCGCTTGTCCTCTCTGTCGCTGCAGCTCATCCTCGGCTGAGCACCAGGAGAAACGCAGCAGACACACACTCACACAACTTATGCTCGGAGTTAGTGGTTCACATTTGAGCCAAAAGCATGTAGTAATCTAAAAAATAAATAAAAAAGTTTCACTTTAAACTAAAGCATTCTTTATTTTTAGCATGTCTGTACTTTGAAGTTTGCTCAGCAGACACAGTACATCATTTTCTTTTGCCAACATTCTGGTTCCCCTGATTTTTTTTTTTCTTTTTTTCGGGTTGATGGTGATTGCGGAAATCTGACCCGCTTCACATTTTCTCCATGATGTTTGGGAATAAAAAAAAAATTATCTCACTAACTCAACCTGCGAAGAAAAAGCAGAAAAACTTAGGTTAAATTGCACAGTAGCAGAAGATTCCAAATAAAACTTGCTACGACCAAATTACCAACATGTAGTGGGGATGAATATGGAGGTGTGCAAATTGGAATTAAAAGAAAATTTATTAAATTAATGGAAACATGCCAATTTTCATGCCAACACGAGTCATGTGTCAGCTGAATGCTTCTGGTGGAAATGACGACGAAAACTGCAGGAAGTGGGGGGAAAGCAAACTGGCTGAGAGGCTGAGAGAAGCTGAACTAGAAGCAAAATATGGTTGTTTTGTTTTATTTTTGTTTAGCTTATAAATCTGTGTAATATATATGCTTAGTATCCCAATCCACACTCCATTCCAATAGGTGGTGGTAGTGCACACCAAGACATTAAAAAGAGGAACTAGACGAAGAAAAAAAAAAAAAAAAGCTCAAACCAACTGGGAAAAGTGCAACAGTGTACAAGAAGAAGAGTTAATTTCTGCCAAAAAACTCCATAATTTTGAGATTAATCTCAGAAATGTTCTAGAAAAAACAAGGAATTTTCTGAGTTTGACAAGTTTTTCTTGCTAATGTTTGACTTTTCAAGCTCAAAAGTTCTATTGTAGAACATTACTGCGATTCATCTCAACATTTCTGAGTTTATTCTAGCAAATATTTGACTCTTGAAATTTTTTTGGGTGGAAATTCACTCTTTTTTTTATCTACAATGTCCCTAACATGCTGTTGTAGAAAAGAAACACAAGAACAGAATGCACAAAGGAATGAATTCATATGGCAACAACTTATTGCAGTAATAACTCTGAGAAACGAGATTAATGTTTCAAGACATTTTAAACAATAATAAAGAACTGAAAAGTGATATATATAAAAAAAAAACACCTGGATAATATGAATCTTTCCTCATAACGGATTAGGTGACCTTTAGAAAGTTGTCTGTGCAAATCTAGTTATGTCCTGCTTTCTTTTCTCAAAATGTCTTTCTTCACATTTTAGAGAAGAAAATGTTACCTGTTCCTTTTTTATAACAAGGCTCTTACAAAAGGCTGACCTTTGATCTCACATTATTTGACTTTGCTCGAAATCAGACACAATAAACAAACAAAGCATAAAACATTAACTGACCTTTTGAATCCGCTCATGCCGCTCGGTGCGACTGCGACCCGCTGTAGTTATTTTCCGTTCAGCGCCGTGATGCTTAACGTTCATAAATGTTCCTGTCGCCCCTACTCTTCGTCTTTACCACAGCTTTAATGGCTTTTCTGGAACAGTGACACGTTTTGACGTTACATGGGCGTCAAACGTTTGGATTGTTTTACAGCGATAGCTAACAAACCTCAGGTAGGGTTTTGTTAGGGCTCTGTTAGTTGTCGTGGTTGGTGTCATCAGATTAAGATGAATTATTCATGAAATAATTTGATCTTGTTTTAGTCGAGGGTAAAACTGAAAGTACAAATTTTCACTAAGTGGAAAACGTTAAAAGCAGTCTGTTAAAAGACTTAGCATAAAAAACATTCATATTTTACACCTCAGCTGTCATAAAATAGCTTCTAGCTTGCAAAACCATGTAACTCAAGTTAAAAGTAAATATTTAGTGAAAGTTGAGTTGCAAATTAAACTGTTTGGCAGCATTAAATTGACAAATAATCCAGTGGGCTAATTGCTAACAAAGTTAGCTAACCGGTCAAAGCTAGCTGTGCCAATGATTGTAAAACAAACTTATTCATAACATCTGTCATATTTAGGTTTAAAGTTATCACTTTGTAATCCACACTTGTCCTTTGAATGGAAGTAATGTTTAGAGTTTTGGATTAGCCAAAGTTCTGGCAAGAATTTGAGCAAAACATTCCTCCATGATGGATCTTTCCATCGCCTCTGATTAGCTTCTTCCCCACAGCTCACAGCGTGGCTTTTTTGTTGTTTTTATTAAGGCGTATACATAAGTGGTTCAGAATTAAAGAAACAAGCAATTATTACAAGCAAGATTTGCTTACAAAAAATAAAACAACTAAAGATCAACTGGTCTCCACTCCTAAAGATTTAACATCTGAATACGTTGGTATTTTCTCAATAGTCCACAGCGGCAGCTGAAGCTAAGACAGAGAGTGAACATAATAGTTAACAACGAAAACAAAAAAAGTTAAAAAGCAAAAATAGTTTCAAAAAGCCCATAGAAATCCAAATCACATGTGAAAATAGCTGCAAACAGATGCAATCTTGCGTCTTTGAAAAGCGGAAGTGGAGCCTCCTGCACAACCAACAAAGATGTAGCAAGTGGTGTCTGGATTGGTAAGTCTACAACAAAACACTTGTCTTTTCCTCCAGCTGTTGTACAGCAATTAGAGCGGTAAAACCAGCTGACCAAACATGCAGGGTTGCTAGGTGATGAGCTGGGGTTGTTATGTGAGGGGGAATTGATATTAGAAAGTTCAAACGTTTTTATCAACAGCGCTCTGTGTCAATGCTCATGGTATTTTCTTTCACTTTTGGAGCTTGTGATGCAGACATGTGCTTTTTAGCGATCCAGTCACCGATGCCATTAGACTTGGCTACTTCCTGACCTCACGTGGCTTTCACGTGTCGCATTTTCACATGTGGACTTTAGAAGAATACTTCTGGAAGAGTTCCACGATGTGAACACAATCCATCATCATCTGGTGGAGGCCGAGCTCTTATCAGAAGGTTTTACAACCTTTTCAAAACTGACAACCATCAACATCTGGCTGCTGGCTCATTGGTGATTTCCTTTCATGCATCGTCACGAAGAGCCAACGTTAATATTTTACTGCTCTTATTGACAAAAAATAAAAAAAAATATTAACCCCCACATAGTGAAAACCTACCATTTTTGCTTTCAAGGTAACTTAATATTACTTAATATTGAGTTGCCCAACACAGAGGAATCTAAATACAGGCTGATTCTGGAGGAAAACTTGTTAGAGGGAGCAAAAACTCCAGAATGTGGCAACAGTTCACCCATTTTCCCTTCCACTCCATAATAACGCACCACTTTATGTTGGTCTGCTGGATAAAATCCTAGATAAACATCTTGAATATTTTGGATTTAAGTGTGAAAAAGTTTTCTTTTTCCCGTCACACCCCAAAAACAGACAACCACAACAACAAAAAAGCATAACCTATCATGAACGTGTAGGTATTTGACTGCATGTGATTAGCTTGTGCTGCTGCGTCCTCGAATCAGCCTGTGTGCGGATTATAGAGGGATTACAGGAAGATCAAGATGAGACATGAGTGAAACAAATGTAGGATCAGATAACAAAGCCGAACGGACCGCTGTTCTGACAGCAAAGTCGGCACGCTGCGAGTCACAAACCAAACGTCTCCGAACGTGCGGTGGATGAAAAGGTCAGCTCACTGTCCACCAAATTAGCACTCATATCATAAATCAATTTCTTTTTGCATTGATCTAAATCAGGTAGGGCTCAAACTTGTTGGATCAGTTATTCATCTAACTTTAATATGTACTTTTTTTTTGTAACAGAAGTACAACAATGAATAGTGGTGGCAGTGTGTTTAACCAGGGAAAAAACACAAACTGGAGGAATGCTACTCTTACATCTTTTAATATTATGCCAGTGAAAAAGAAATCCCAATTAATTTTTATAAAATCAGTGTCGACAAGTCAAAGCTTTGCCCTATTTTATTTATATATTATTTGTCGTTTTTGCAACGCTTCACTCATCTTTCTGAATAAGACTGGGAACGAGCTTTTATTACTGAAGGGGTAGTATTGTATATTGTCCAGGCACATAATGCCATTTATAACACAATCAAGTAATTATGTTACCTTCAGTTGTTATAAAAATGCTGCATCAAATATCACTTAAAAGAAATTTGACTTTGTAATTTAACGCCTTGAAATTGGGCCGCTGTGTCTTTAAAAAAAAACTCCTGCTCATTCTGAAACTCCGCCTTCAGGAAGTCATCACAATACAGCTTCTCTATTAACCCTTTAGCAACGTTTTTACCAGCGCTGCACATAGAAGTAGGTTGTATAAGGAACTCAGCAGATATTCCACCAGGTGTTTGCTAATTGCTGCTGGCTAGTCTACAGAAGCTGAGTGGGAAAGAAAGGTATATTTCTGATGAGGGAATAACATTATAACATGATGTAAAGCTCAAAAAAGTCAATATTACATAATACTGCCCCTTTAAAGCTACTGCAGCTCAGATTTCATCAACAAGCTCTGGTTGGATTACTTGTAAAGAAAACAATCCTTTTGTGACAATTTTCAAAAAGATCGAAAAATGTCAAATAAACATCAAGCAGTCCTGAAACCAGCAGCCAGAGCGCCCTGCGATCTACTGCTCAAACTGTGCGACTGACAGGTCAGCAGGGTGATTCTAGGACTGCAGCAGCAGGCAAGTGAATGATTTCATGTTCCTCCAGTGGGAAGGACTTCACGGCTCCACAGGAGGAGAACATAAACAGTCTGATCAGCCTCGCTGTGGATGAAATCAAAGGGATGGAAAAGAGAGCTGCCGTCTTCAAAGCTCGGGGTCCTGACTCTGTCAGATGGGAGTTGTTAATAACAAGCTGAGGAAGCCTCTGTGGACTCCTCCAGCACAGTATGCAGGCCTTAGATTCTGGGAGATTTCAACTGCCTTGAAATGACTGTATATTAGAAGGTGATAATGTAGAGCACGTGTGTCAAACTCGAGGCCAAATCGGAACCCGCCGTAGCTTCTAATGGGTCCCTCTAGATTCCGAATTATATAAATCAGCTCTGCCAGTTATTCGCAAAATTCACGCAAAATCAACATATCCCCGCTGTGAGTTTATTACAATTTTTTTTTTTTTTTTTTTTTACAAAAATGACTGCTAACTAGCACCTGCAGGTGGCCGTATTTCGTATTTTTACAACACTGCTTATTCAGCCTTACTTTGACGTTCATTTTGGGAACATTTCTTGAAAGTATTTCTAAATGAGCGCCACAAAAATCTGGGATTTTGATTGAAAATCACAACAACAATCACCAAATTTTGGAGGGACTGATCGATGTGAAAAGACGTTTGAATATTACAGTGGCTTGCAAAGGTATTCATATACCGCTTCTACCTTTCTGTGTTTTATCACATTGAAACCACAAAGGTAAATGTAATTAATCGGAGATCAATATGAAACATCAACAAAAGGTGGTTCCACAAAGACCCAACCTTATAATAGATTCCTATTTAGTAACATTAAACAACCCATTTAAGTTAAGTAAGTTTAAATAGTGAGAGGAAGAGACAGCAAAGAATGTGTAACAACATCCAACAACTTAACATGTAAATGAAACGTTAAGTTCTGATTAATAAAAGAAGCTCAGCATGATGAAGGTGCTGTGGGCCGTTTTCTCCTTCAAGGGCTTTGGAAACTCAGTTCCAGTACTTAGCATCATCAACTCTTTCAGATTTTATGTCAGAAAACTTGATGCCTCATCAGAACACGTAGCTAAATCAGTACAGAAACGGTTAACCAGACAGTAAATCAGACACAGCAGGCGTGAGATGAGCCGAAGACAAGAGAGCTTAAGAAAAGACGCTGAACCTGCAGCGATCAAAAGCAACCAGAGATCCCTCTGTCTGCACCTCCGACGTTGTGACATGAAACACCGAGCTGTGTTTGGTGAACGCCAGTGAAGACATGATGTGACTTTCCAGATCACAAAAGTGACTCTGTCGCATTGTCAGCCTCACCTCCTCCGCTGTCCTTCTCCTCTTCCTCGATGCTGTTCTTGATGCTGTCGTACTCCTCGTCGATGTTCTGGTTGCCTCGGATCTGGCTGAGCACCCGGCGGGCCTTTTGGGTCAGCCCGCGCTGGATCAGCCAGCGGGGGCTCTCCGGCAGGAAGAGGAACCCGACGAACTGGAGCACGGCGGGAAGCACGGACAGACCCAGCATGTACCTGGAGACGGAGGGAACGCGCGGAATGAGGTCTCTGAAAAGGTCTGGCTGGGTGTTTCTTAGCCGTTGGCGTCAGGTGGTTCGACTCATTAAAATTCAACAATAGCACAATTGGTAAGGGTTTACTGAAGTCCTGTGCTTCAAAGCTAATTAGGCAATTCAAATTCCATTTTGTTTATTCCCTGAACATAATAAGCTAAGCGAATCTATAGCGGTGGAAGGTTTCCCCCAGAAAACTCACTAAGCCCGGTGGTTGGGTGCTAGGGCAGACGTACATCCAGCGTCCCGTCGTGTCTTTGAGTTAAAATTTTTTTAAAGTTGACAGGAAATTTAAAAATATCACTTGATAATTATATGTTATCAAAAGATTGGAAGATTCATACAAACTATAAAGTCAACTATAAAGTCACCAACTATAAACTCTTAAAAACTACAAACATTTTAAAAAGACTTAAAGAAATAAGAAATGTTTAGCCTGGTGGGGCACAAGTAAAGCCTGGTGGCCCGCCAGGCTTATAATATACATTAGGAGAAACCCTGTGGCGTATTGCTACATGTATTCGTAACTGTCACAGTACAGAAAATCCAACTCAGTCGTTAAGACTTCCACAAGTGAAAATCAAAATAACTCCACACCGAAGCAATGCCAGAACGGTTAGTGGTGGCTAACACATAAAACCTCTAAAGGCTGTCTGTTATAGTTTTGCTATAGATCTGTAGAAAGGTTCATTACAGGCTATGTAAAGTGTTGAAAAAGAGTCACGTCACGTGGTTGGTAAATGTTTTAACGCTTATCTATTCCTTTAAATTTTCTTGATACCGTTCTCTACAGTCTTTCATTTAGGAAGATGTCAAGGCATTACCCAGATAGACAGTAGCTAAAGCACTCCACACCAAAGCATTACCCAAATGGTTGGTAACAGTAAATTCTGATTGTTTTCATTCAGCACTGTGTCACCTTTTAAATTCAGATGAGTGGTGAGCATTTTACTGTTCGGTTGTTTTTTTGTTGTTGTTGTTTTTTATTCTGAAACATTTGTTGTTTGACAAGTGGATGAAGAGACACAAAAACAGTAATAATGATCCATCCAGCTTGATTATATTCATAAAAATGTGAAGAGTTTGTGTTATAAATAGCATAAGGTACCTAAACAGACTAACTTATAGATATACATTTTAACTGAAGGGGATGGATTTTTTTTTTTATGCTTAATGACCAAAATCAGTTTAACGAAACCCTAGTGATGCTTTCTAGGGTAGGCTGGGTTCAGGGACTGTATAGAATTCAAGCAAAAAAATAAAAAATAACATTTGGTGACAGGAATTTCAAGAAGCTTGAGGACGGGAGATAAAAGCTGAGTTGATTAAAATAAAGTGCATATTTAAGGCTTTTCACTCCACTCAGCAGCAAGACGCGTCACTCAGGAAACATTTCAACTTTCAACTCCGCAAAAGTCATCATCATGCATGAATCACACCAATCAGACACTTTCTGGACAATTTCCTCAGACCTGCTGGCTTCTGAGCCAGATTCCTTCTTTTTTATAGATATGTCTATATGTATATATTTATATA
>NW_006799948.1:752792-762818 GCF_000485575.1 Poecilia formosa | reverse complement strand
TATATATATATATATATATATATATAAAAGGGCTGCTTTTATCTATAGCATCGCTCATCCTATAAGGCTTAAAGCTCCATTCAGTCTGACAACCGGAGAAGATGCAAACAGATGATAAACGTATGATAAAAACGCAACAGGACAGATGGTGGAGAGTTGTGTCTTTTAACTGCACAACGCGGCTGCTGTTAGTAAATGTTATGGACTGCTCTGTGCATATGCTGGCATTTAAGCTGAGGCACTTGATAAAAATGAGAACGCAAAGAAGAGAGGAATGTGCTGCTTTAACGACAGATTGAAAAAGTGTCTTTTTGTCGTCCCGCATTGCCTCTAAAGGAAGTAGCATGTTGCCATCTTAAACGGTAACGTTTTCATGTGTCGCAGCAACAAATCTCATCCGAAGTCGCTTGACGTCGTGTCAAAGGCCAGAGAGGGAACATTTGAGTCTGACCTCCATCCGTCGCGCCGCATGTAGCTGAAGGCGCCGTCGATGAGGCTGGCGGTGAACTGCCCTCCGGTGATGAAGAGGGTGTTAACGGTCACCAGCTGACCTCTGAGGTGCGGCGGAGAGGCTTCGGCGATGTACACGGGCACCGTCATGGAGGCGATCCCTACACAAGGAGACACAAAGCAGGAGTCACAGGAGGAACAGAGAATCAGCATGACGCGCGGAGGAAGCTTTTCTGTTTGTTCACAGACGCGGTTAGCATGTACTCGTGTAGATCTTCTGGATCACTTTGAGCCATCATGGTGGCGGTCATACCCAAAGCTTCGGAGTTTGGAGAGAAATTGTTTTGTTTTGTTTTTTGGACACTATTTTGAAGCTGAATCTCAGTTTTGTCCCAAGTCAGACTGCCACCGTCTGTTCCTTTGTCGCATGTCTTTTGCCCCTGGCTGCTCACAGAGAAATAAAGATCACTTGTGCTGAAAAAATTCTTTGAAAAAAAAAAAAGAAAAAGGAAAAAAAAAGACACAGAGATGGGCGCTTGGATTAATCAAGGTAGTATGTAGCCTACTCTCTGTAACATGAATTATCCTTCCACCGAAGAGAGACCAGTCAGCATTTCTAAATTACGTTTGAAACAAAATGGCATCTTTTTAAACCTTCCTGAATATGACGACCTGGAAAACTGACATGTTTGGTTTGAGTCAATAAAAAAAGAATTTTTCAAACTTACAAAGTAGAGCATAGTGATTAATCACAGTGCTAGAGTGTGATTCATCTGATTACAGTCTTTTAAATCGACTGGCAGTGCTGGCTTTAAACTATCTGAACTCGTTTTCATAGACCTTGAACCTACACACAGCCCTGCTTATTTAACACAACCTTGACACGATACTCATACAGTGATCCTAAATAGGGAGAACATTTAGAAAGCCAAAACATTTCTATAAAAAAAAATATATTAAAAAAAAAATCACACACTATGGTCACATAACCCTCCGAACAGTCTGTTTGGAGCTGGCAGTGTGCCGTAAGACTGATGCTCTCTGCAGCAGGCTTCTCTATTAATAGAGAGCCAGAGCTTTCTGCACCCTCCTCCCTCTGTCTCCTCCCCTCTTCTACCTCTTGCCAACACCCTGCCCTAAACTGCCGCCATGACTACGTGGCTAGCCGTTGCCATGGAGACCTCTTGCAGCAGGGGAACCAGCCACACTGTCTCCAAGCTTGCACCACACTGTGGCAGCTCTAGGAAGGCCAATCAATAACCAAGAGAAGGGCGTACATGCATGAGATTTTTTTTGTGTGTGTTTTTGTTAAGTGCTGATTAAAAACTTCCACGTACAGAACATCAGAAACATTGAGTTGGTCGACAAAAAGAAAAAAAAAAGGGGAGGGGGGAAGAAAGGATCCCCAACAACAATGCTGTGTAGTCAAGTTTCAGGATGGTGTTCGGTTACATAAAAACGATAGTTTCTGAGTGAGCCTCTGATTGCATAAACATGATTTTAGGAATTGCGGCGCAGCTTTTATCTTTGTTAATGTCTGATGGCGGAAATGCGAGCTGCAGATCATTATCGGAATCTAATTAAACACTTTAACACAAAGCTTGTCTGCTCAGGACAACATGGTGGAAATCTATTCATAAGGTTTAGGAAGACAGCTAAAGATCCGAGACTAAAGTTAACAAGAATGAAAGCAAGAAAAGAGAAAACATGGAAGACAAGCTTAGAATTTAGGAGGAGAGTAATCTTGATCTGTCATGTGCCTGATAACACACACACAGGTATATAGCTACACTCAAAGCGTGCAATACCTCAGCAATCAGCTACGTTTTTTTATGAAGAAAGATGTGTATGAAGTGCAGCGTTTTCACAAGTGATCGTCCGGTAGACTCGATTAGATTGGGGATCAAAATTGCAACGTTGCAGTTCGCTTTCGTTTAGCACTGTGTCAAACAAAACAAATCCTTTAGAAAAACTTGTTCAACTCCTCGCCTGTGGTGGCGCTGCAGCAAGAACCACTGAAAAAATCTTCCGAAGAAGACGTTGAGCACAACTTCCTTCTTCCAATGTGAACAAAAGCACAGTGGTGTCAAATTTTAGCAGTTGTAGGATTTCTCTTTCGTCTTTGGAAAAAAGATCACAAGCCATTTCTCCCGCCAGTGCTGGACTTGTGGGTTTGTTTTGGTTGCATTTACCCAGAATGCTATGGGCTATAGTCTGCTTCCTGGTTTTGGAGCGCTCTCTGTTCTGCTTGGCACCTATATCTACATTCAAACTACATCAGAGTTCACTTCAGTCCTAGGTCTTTGGACCAGAGTTCACTTTTGTCAGAGTCCGACTGCACATTTGCAGCTCCACAACCGATTAAAGTGGACTGAACAAGGCCAGTGTCAATGCACCCTATAAAATCCAACATCTTTTGTTCACACATACCTGCAGATGCATTCATGTGTTGATCAGGATCACGCTAAATTTGACCCATAGGGCTACCTAAGGTTTAAAAAAAGAGGCTGAAAAAGAGGCTTAGTGCTGTGAAAAAGAAAATACTTTTTTCACTCGTCTTTCCTTCCTCTATTAAATTTCAGTCTTAGACAAACCTTGTAAAGATCTTAAGCAGATCGATACATAATCTTGTATTAAAGTTAACAATTTTAAACCTATAAAAATCTCAATATTACTTCCAGCCATAACAGTTTTTCTCTCATTCCTAACTTTGTTTCCCTCGGGTACCTTGGCTATTAGCAACGAGAAGATGCCCATCGACCAACAGCTTTATAGCTTCTGTTGATGGCAAACCTCGACATAAAGAGAGTTTCTGACCTTCATTTAGCTTTTAAGACACACACACACACACACACACACACACACACACACACACACAACTGTGAACACACATTGTTTTTTCCTTATTATCCTTGCCGTGGTGATGGAATTGCCTTGGTAATAAACGCATCGCATTAGTCCCGAGTTCTCTGGCATTAGTTTAATTGGCTCTGAACAGAGCTGGCAAACTTTCGCCCATAAACTGGAAAAAGACTATTTGAATAAGTTCCTTCATCGGCAGCCAATCACTCTTGACATTTACCCGGATCTGAGTCTCTGACCCATCTTGTTTTGATAATCTGGCCAATGGGATTACACATTTTAAATATTGAAGAGCTCTTAAGGTCAAATACATTGATCATGTTGGTTGGCTTTATTAGGAAGATATACCATACATGATTACATCATTATTTCATTGTCAAATGTCCAATAAACAATGGCACAACAAGTATCAAACACTTGTTTGCTTCAGAGCTCCAATGTGGAAACCATCTGACATCAAAGTTGCAAGCAACATAAAATCTCAAATAAAATATCCCTTGACTTTTAACCCTCTGAGTCCTAAGTTTCAAATCTCCACCTGGGTGTTTTTTGCTTATTTTAGTTGTATGAAGTTCTTTAAATGTCCTGTGAGTAAATATATTTGCCCGTTTATCCATAACAACTGGAACGCTCAATATTAAACGTCTATTGAAAGAGTGTCACATCACTAAACCGAAGAAAAACATAGTCCCTGCTTCGGCGGGAGTCAAATTACTGTAATAACCTGATATCTGGAAAGCCCAACATCGATCCTTTCAGAAATAGTTGGAATTTTTCAGATAGTGCAAAGTGTCGTGGAATTACGGTACTGCAAATTTAGCTGAGTTGTCGCCGGCACGTTTGTCCTAGAAGGGTTAAAGAATGGGCTCCCAGTTCAGTGGTTTGAAGGATCTACTTTTCTAGCTTTATGTAACAGATAGCTGTGCTGCAGTACCAATGCTCGCTTTGACAGTAAGAAATGCTGACTAAGTATAAGCTCTGCCACTTTTACACACTCCTGTCACCTCCTTATATTGGGCAAACTTCTTCCAACACGACAGCAACTTTTGGCAATAAGGCATCTAGACATGATGACTCCGGTCATGCCAGACAGGGCTAGTGTCTTGTTAGTTTTACTTGCGAGTACGCATTCAGCAAATGAAAAAAGAAACGGCAGTGATGACCTGATTTTGACTTGCCTTCACGTTTTCCTGTTTTGTCTGCTTTGCTTAAGCTTTGAGTCACCAACATGTTCCCATCAAAGCCTCGTCTGCTGTCATCAACAGCCCATTTGTCTGCTGGTGTGACGGAACGGCTGATGTTGTTACATTTGGTGAGAGATAAATCATCTCAACAGCACGTCCAGCTACAGGTGGTGGCGGGGAAAACATGTCTGATCGTAAAGATAATGCTTGTTGGCAGCAGAGAGAATAAATCCTGTACAGGTTTACTTCACTTTAACTATAAAAAAAAAAAAAGAATTGCAGGCTGTAGGGTTACAGCTTTACTGTCAGGTATTGTAACTGAAGCTGATGCTGTTGTTTGAATTGTATCTTCGATATTTAAGATGCGACTCTGTTGGTGGAAAGGTGTATCATTGTTCCAACAAATACTTTTAAAAAGAAATAAAAAGTTACTTCTCTGCAAAGATGTTTCCAAACACTAACTGGAAAAAAAGTTAGAAATGAAAGCAGTACAAAGCTAAAGATCAAGAGGCAAAGCATTGTGTCAAATGACTGATCAGCATTGATTAATATAATGAATTACTACCAAAGATACTCAATTTAATTAGGAATGACTCCTTCACATATCACAGCAGCTTTCAACTGTAACTATTTCTAGTTGAATCTGAACCTGATTTACTAATTTTGAAAGTAGTTTGTTGCATTCTTTAATGAAATGCAGTCATATTCAATAAATAAAAATACTACCGGAAAGTTTATTCATTGCAATAACTCAGTTCAAGAAGTGAAAAATAATACAGATTAATTACACCCAGACTTATGATTTCAGGCTTTTCTTTCTGTTAATTATGACGGTTTTTTGCTTATATCCAATGAAAATATGGCATTTCAGAGTTAAATATTACATCAGACCAATTTTTTTAAAGTTTTTAATATAGAAATATGGGCTTGATGACATGTTTAGTACCTTCTTGTAGGTTGTTAATTTCAAAGTCAAGAGTCAAGGAGGAAACTCCACTCCAATGGCCGACTCTACTTTTTTTTCTCTTGCCATTTTGTCTGTTTGCAATGAAGAAACACTATCAAGTTAAACAACTGGATTAGTTTTTTATATCGAGAAGAACGTATCACGCACTGCCAACTTTCAAAAGTCAGACACATCTGCTCACTTTTACGATTCAAATCGCATTTAAAAGTAAAAACATGGAGCGCTGTCATTCATCAGCGTACTGCGGCTGACCGGCAGGACTGAAGAATTCCAAAAAGTAGCTTAACAGCACTCGCTTGAATATAAATTCCTTAGAAAAACAAACAAAAAACTTGTTGCTTTTGGTTTGTTTTTAATGAGTTCTCTGTTCAGCACCAAGGACAGCTCAAGACAGTCTCACTCACACACACACACACACACACACACACAGTTTAAAGCCACCGCCTGGTCAGGCTGAGCCTCAAAGCTNAGTTTAAAGCCACCGCCTGGTCAGGCTGAGCCTCAAAGCTGCACGGCACACTTATACCAAAATATCTGTCTCGGCCTTCTGCAGGCGGCCTGTAGGCATGAAACGCAGAACTCAGCGCTGACTCACTTGATCTGAATGAAGGAGATATTTCACAAAGCCCTCCACGCTCTGATCTCGAGTGAGAAACAAGAATGTTTGGATAAAAATGCAACGGAAGGACAAAATTATTTGTTTTGACGATTTGACTCTGTTTTTTTTTTTTTTTTTTAAATGGTAACCGTTCCGGTTTAACTCGCAGATAAACAAAGTCCTCATTAAGCGTCCACTGCGGCTTTCGCTTGGTTAAGGCGACACTTCACACTTCATTACATAAACCAAACCTATTAATTAGAAAGCCTCCTGGTAATGAAACGTTATCGTAGTGTAATTAACGTGGCTGCTTTTATTCACACCAATCAACTGTTTGCGGCGACAAAACACATCAGCATGTGCAAAGTGCTGCATAATAATTTAGCCAAACAGCGTCATTATACAGTCAAACGGCCTCTCTTTTTTAGGCTCTGTGAGTTTTCTGTCTGTGGCTGGAATGGCAACCGCTAACTGAGGCGATGGGGAGTTTCTACTGGAATACTTTAAATTGAGAAAGAAAAGTGAAGAACGACATGAAATAACTGCTTCTATTTAAAACAAAAAAAACTTAAGGTCTTCACTATGCTATCCCCAACAGGCAAATTTGCCTTCATTGAGAGCATCAGTGCAAATGTCGTCTTGTCTGTGTATGTCTGTGCCTTCTTTGGGCAGCAACAGAATAAGCAACTGAATATTCAGTTGCTTATTCAGTTCTAAGCAACTGAATAAAACTCATAATTCTGGCATAAAGATGTATACTTCTGCTTATTGTCGATCAATGGTTTGTTAGATTAAAATTAGGTCCAATCTATTAGCTGATAGCATCTTCTCGCTCAGACCTTCTTTTAGTGTTGTAGTTTGGCCGCCATCCAGAAGAGGGCGGCGTTGGTCAGCCAGCAGTAAGAGAAACAAAAATGGCGGAGGGGGCATATCCCTAAACAGGAAAATGAAACTAAAAAAACGGAGTTCGGTGTTGGTTGTAAACCGCTCTTTATGCAGTTCTGTTTGGGAATAAACACTCTACAAGCTCAAGCTGTTTCTGTTCACTTGGTTGACACCGAGTGTCAAGTAAAAGTCTGCCGTCCTGAATCCATTGGAATCAGATTCAGTGTTTCACACGTTTTCTTTAGCCTTAAGAGGCTTTCTTTTTGTTATATTTTATGAGTTAGCGTACGTTTAGTAATGTGAGAATTATCTGTTCATTCGGTCATCATTTAATACAGCTGATAACATGTATTTAATCACCAAATGGAGGTTTGATGATTGGTACAGAATTATAAAGCAGTAAGTAGTAAAAGCACGTTTACTGAAGCTGATAGCTTACGTTTGCTCACCAGTTAACATTAAGTCTCGCAGAACATGAGCTGATTTTCATTTTTAACACCTGTTTCATTTATTTATTTATTTTTAGCCATTTTCTGACATTAAAAATAAGCAGTTAGCTGTGAAAAGCATTTAAGCGCCAGTAGTCAGAGTGGGCTGACTCAACATGGCATCTGTTGGACCCACTGGTTCATCATCAACCAGCTCACACCTTAAATCAATTTCCACCACATTGCAAAAACACACACAGAAACCTGTTCTATTGCCAAACTATGAGTCTCCCATTACATCAGCCTCACATTGTTTTTTTGTTTTTGTTTTTTGTTCTCCTCATCATTATATATTCTGTATCATTTGGCATTTTCAAGAGTGTCAAACCTGGCTGGCTCTGAATTATTCTCAAAAAATATATGACGTAATGTAACATGCCAGCTATAATGAATGAAATTGTATGTTTTTACAACCATTTACACATTAAGATTATTCATAAAATACTCAATATTTGATTTCAGTTCTACAGGGTTTCTACAAATTGTTTGTCA
Source organism: Poecilia formosa (assembly GCF_000485575.1). Classification (NCBI taxonomy): domain Eukaryota; kingdom Metazoa; phylum Chordata; class Actinopteri; order Cyprinodontiformes; family Poeciliidae; genus Poecilia; species Poecilia formosa. The sequence continues at coordinate 754,892 of NW_006799948.1, read as the reverse complement.
CAATTCTAGGATGGATGTGTGCCATGCAAGTATCTTCAGTTCGAAGGGGTAAAAGATTAAGGTTCAATATTAATCTTTAAGATAAAAGATTCAATATTCTATTTATTTTATTATTATTTTTGATACCTCTGCAGGCCTGAAGAATCCAATACTTTTTCTATAACAAAGTTTCAGAATTTCCTTAAATTAACTCCCATATCGTCTAAAAATGCAGTTAATTTAACCACCTTTTTTCTTCCCCCTACAGCTAAACAGAAATACTATTTTAGCTCTGTCTGAAACATCTTCCTGCAACTTAATTAAATCGAAACTGACAAGTCCCATAATCCTGAGCCTCTGCTTCACTACTGCCGATTCAGACAACCCCCGTGTTCTTGGGCAAAGGTCAACGCAACAATACCCTGGCAGCAGCAGACGTAGCACAGTCTTCGGTACGGAAAAAAAAAAAAAAAAAAAAAAAAGGGAATCGTGGCATTAAAGAGCATGGCCTTTCTTGGTTTGACAAACAGTTCCCCTGACCTTTTTCCACAGAGTTCAGTTCAAAAATGCTTAGAGGACGGCTTACAAGTGACAGGCTTGTTTTGAGGATAATTGAAGCCAATGGAAAATGTTTGTCTTATCAGTGTCTCCTGCGGCTAATTGCGCTCCCAGAATTCGTCTCATTATCTATTAGGGCCCGGCTCACGTATGTTCGGCTTAATGAAGATCACTCTGTTGGATGACGCTGGAAAGAGGGGGCGGGGGTCCTTACGGTAACAGAGCCACATACAATTCAATGGCTGGAACAACCAAGATGGTTAGTTCCCTCCACATATCAGCAATCAGACCAGGTGTAAGCGTATCTGCTCCATTTGCACTATTCATTTCAACTATTAGCATAATTACCACAACATTTACTTTTCTACTGGAGCAGAATTGACTTCCCTTTTTTCTGTACTAACTGTCAAGACAACAAAAACACACAAAACAGTTCAGATTTGCGAATTGTATGTCTTTGAAAATGCAGCACAGCTGATCAGAACATACTGACTGCAAAAAAATTAAAAGCATGTAGGATAGACTGGTGCAGCACAAAGCTGTTCAGATCTTCACAGACTGTATCACTTGGCAATTATACAACTAGATGGACATGGATCAATAGTGGGGTTCCTCAAGGCTCCATTGTCTGACCACTTTTATTCACTAATCTAAATGTTCTTTCTCTATAAGATAATGCAGCACTATAACAGCAATACAAAGAAATCCCTGTGTCACCACATAACCAAACTGCATTAGGGTTATTGAGAGAATGTATCTATGAAATAAATACTTGAATGGGAAAAGATTTACTCTGGTTTAGTGCAGATAAGACAGAAGTTGTTGTTTGTAAAGCTGACTGTACACTTTAAGGTGCTAGCTCCTTAAATACGAATATCTTCCATATTTATGGCATATAGATTATATTTCAAAAAATTAAAAATCACTTTTTTGAAAATCATAATAGCATATATCCAAAGGTAAGAAAAAAGAAAAGAAAAAAGATAATAGTAGTAATACAGACGTGGCCTTATTAAAACCATGTTTCTGTTTTCATTACTTGTCTTGGCAAATTTAACATTAATTATTTGACCATTTGATTGCATTAATTAAATTGTTACTCTAGGAATCAGGTTGGGGGATTTGAATGTTACTGTTTGTAGTTGAGCTATTGCAGCTTCCTCGAAGTTCTTGTCATGTAAACAAAACAATTATGTCAGTGGCTAATTTATGTAAAGCTAACAAGTAATTATCTAATAAACATTTACATTAAGTTGTAGTGGATTAATATTATAGATGGGCGGTGCAAAATACTTACATTTGTCTCTTCTTTTCATAGTGTAAAGCAGTGGTGCCCCTGGTGTAAACATAGACATAATATAAGTCTATGTATACATATATATCTTTGGGTGTAAAACCTAAACGATTGCTGTCTTTCTTCTTCTTGTGATTTTCAAACAACTTTCCGGTGCGCATTACCGCCACCAACTGGTGAGAAGTGTGGGTCAACAAGATTCCTCGGCGGCTTGAACATCTTTTTAAGGTTCCGGTGGAATCCATTTTATGAGGGTGAAGAGTAAAGTT